>NW_025408820.1:0-239768 GCF_002201575.2 Neomonachus schauinslandi | reverse complement strand
CCCAGCTTGGCAGGATTCTCCCAGGGCTCTTCTGGTGTACCCCCCCCCCCCCCCCCCCCCCCACCTCCGGTGCTTACCCAGCAGGGGGGTTTCTCCAAACTTCCTCCCGCAGTTGTGAACTCAGGCCTGGCTTCCCCTCCTTCCTGACTCTGTCTTCTCTCCTCCTGCTCCTCATTTGCTCCCTTCCCCCAGGCCTTAATCCTTCACCCACTGTTTTGCTTCCTCCCAGTCAACCTCCAGCCCACTCCCAATTTGCATTTAATCAACCTCCTCTACATAGAACACCCACCCGAGGTCTCCTGAATACGGGGAACAGGTGCATGCTACTGCACAGTCCTCTGAGAAGGGACTATGTGCCTCACTTTTTCCTAGCTTGGGGCAACTCACTCTCTTGACGGCAAAGCCCAGTTATCCTGTTGATGTTTATGGTAAAGAGATCTGGGAGGCTGAGGGGGCTATAAGCTTTATGAGAGCCAAGGGAGCGATGTGGCTGTGAGCCTGTATTAATAGAGGTCTGACGTCCAGAATGAGGGAGGACATGGGACGTTCTGGCCTTGCGCTTGCCTGGGGTTTTGACACCACGTCCTGGGGCATGCCAGGCTCAGCCTGGCAAGGGCTATTGTGGCATCCCATGGAGGGAGGTACTGCGATGGCTCCATTTTACAGATGGGGAGATAGACTTAGGGAGGTTCATGTACCATGTGCAAGGTCACTAAGGTAGTGAATGACTGAGTAAAGATTTGAACCTCCACAGTCTAACCCTGGCCAACAGATTGGCTGGGGAGGGAGCCAGGCAGGGCTGGGCACTCTGGGTCCTCAGTGACCTGTTTCTGGAAAACTGTCAGGACAAATGCTGAGAGGCGCTGTGGAGTGCTTTATTAATAGATAGACTGGACTGCAAGTCTCATCTTTGCCATTCCCCGGCTGAGTGACCTTGGGCAAGTGCCTTAACTTCTCTGGGTCTTACATCAACTGTAAAATACAGGTGATGTTAGTCCTGGACTTGCGGCTTTTTGAGGATTAAGTGAGCTCATGTGTGTAGAGGGACCGGCACAGAAAGCCTGGCCCGGGCACACGACCTGCGGGGGTCGGAGCTTTGTCCCCACATCGTCCCATCCCACTGCCGTTCTTGCGAGGAGGCTGAGCGCAGGAGCAGAGGGGCGGAGGGAGAAGAGGCCCGAGCTGACAGCTTTCTCTTCTTCCCGCATCACGCAGGCACCTGAAGGCATGGGAAGCCTGTCTGCCTTCCTCCGAGGGGTCTGACAAGTGTAATCACACAGTTTAGCAGTAACACCAAAGAGTCTCTGGATACCAGGTTTGTCTCCGGCTGCGAGCAGGGCTGGCGGCAGGCACTGCCTCCAGGAGACACCTGCAGGAGATTCCCACTTGATTCCCAGCCCCGCCTCTGCCTGCCACTCCCCCCAGCTGCCAGAGCTGGGGCTGGCCGGAAGGGCCGGGCACAGGCCGGACAGGGTCGGGCCCTCTGAGCCCTCCTGACCCGTCCCTGGAGAACCTCGTCAGGAGGAGGGCTGAGCCGGGCTGCGGAGGGGCTGGGTGCTAGTGGAGGACTCTGGGGGCCCGCTGGTGTCCTGGACAGGCATGGGAGGGATGGGCAGCTCAGGGCAGTGGGTGCTGTGTCCTTCTTACCCCTGGTAAGTCAGGATAGATGCAGGGAGGGCCTGCCCGTAGGCCGCTAGGGATAAATAACCTCGGGGAGGAATCACCTCTAACCCCTCCTCCCTGCTCCTCATGGTCAATTGACCACCTTCCCTTTTATTTCCCTGAGAGAACAGAAGCAATCAGACATGGACTTCACGAACACCTACCACCACCTGTGCAGAGCTCCTGGTGCCCACACGGTCTGTCCTCCTCCTGTGACCATGGAGGACCCATGTGGCTCCTGTGTGAGGCCAACCCCTGCCCTTACCTGCTGGACTTCGTCCCCTTGAACCTACTCCTGGATGTGGCCCTGCTGTTGACCTCTGCAGCGTCACTTTCTCCCACCACGACTGGATCCTTCCCATCAGAAATACAGCGCTCTAACCCTATACCAATCTTCTAGAAACCCCTCTCTTGACCTCACCCTCCCCGACAGCCACAGGCCCGCTTCTCTGCCAAATTCCAGGTAGGGTGCTGGTGCTCGTTGGGTCCAGGCCTTCCCGTCACGTTCTTGCGTGAGCCCGAGGTCCTCCACCACCCCATGCCGCCAAACCCAACGGGTAGTCCTCTGCCGGCGGCAGGTGCCACGCCCGCCACGCCCTCCTGCCTGCTGCCCTTCCTGCACTTGGTTTCCTCCGCTGGCTGCTTCTCAGCCCCATTTGCAGGTTTCTCATCATCTCCCGGACCCCGAACATCAAGGGACCCCAGGGTGCGGGCTGTAGTCCCTCCTTCTTCCCATCTGTACACAGCCCCTGCGTGACTCCAGTCCATCCTGTCTGCCCCTCCTGCCTCCAGTGCCTTCCCCAGATCCCAGTCACCACTGTGACCCACAGGCCATATGCATGATCAAGCCCCTCTGATGTCATCTCCAGGCGCGAACGGTCGTTGAGTGAACGAGGGGTGAGCCACGGAGGAGGCTGTCACGGCCAAGCTGGATGCCACGCTGCCCCCTTCCTCTCCAGACCTCCAACTAGCCTTCCTCTGAGCTCCCTGCCCCGAGGAACCTCAGAGCCCCTTCCCCTGTCCTTCATGGGATCCGCCTGATAAACGGCCAGCCCAGGCCCCCTCCTCAGATGGCCCTGCTGGCTTCCTCAGCTGCTGGGCTGCTCCCTTTATTCTCTCTTTCCACGGTGGCCGTGGGGGCAGCCGGATCAGGCCAGCTCAGGCTTCCTCATACCCCTGCCCCTTTGCACCTGTAGGTCTGCCTGGAGCTTCTTTCTATGCTTCATCCTGACTGCACCTGTTCTTCCTGCACGACCCAGCTCAGGTGTGGTCTCCTTCAGGACCCCTTCCCTGGGGCACACCAGCAAGCAGCATCTAGGGGGCCTCGTTTTCAAAGGCCCTAACTTGCCATTGAAAGCTTACAGACCTGGGGAGACTTGTGTAGAACTCCTCTCAGACAGGTCCTGAGAGACATCCTTTGAGAAGCAGCTGGGGGTATGGGTGTCGGTGGGGAGAGGAGAATGGGAAGGTCCCTTTCATTGTTGGGCTTTTGTTTTGAGAGGTGGGTACAGAAGCGAGGAGGCAGAACTGAGTTTTTGGGACCTGGAAGACAGGCTGAGCCTTTCGCCAACACAGATTAATAATACTGGTCTGACTCGCGCCCCATTATATCCTCTGTGGTCTCCCGTGGGCACCCGTTGGCTCTGCTTGTCTGACCGCTCCAGCCTGGACCAGAAGCCCCCAGTTCTCCACTCACTCAGCGTCTTCCATCCCAGCAAGGACTGCCATCCACTGTGAACTTCTGTCCACACATCTGTCTCTCCCCTGACTCTGGCCCCTTGGAGACTGGGTCTGTGTCTTTTCTATCTTCACAACCCGAGCTACTAGCCTGGAAGGCTGGCATGCAGTAGGTGTTTAATAAACATTGGGTGGCCTGATTGCCCCTTTCCTCTCACACCTACATAGGCTGATTTCTTCCCACGTGTGAGGCTTGAGGCCGGAATGCCTTCCGAGTTGTGTGTGTCAGCTTGCAAGAGCATAGATTAGACCCTGCATATATCACTAGATGTTTAGAGGACCCTAGAGATGCGCTGGGCTCAGGCTCAGCAAACACAGGGGCCTCCTCACTGTGTGGTCTTGAGATGGCCATGTTCCTCTAAGGATGTATTGCTCCGTGAGCAAGAAGTTGGACTAGTGCTTCTCAAAAGTCCTTCTTACTCTGAGATAAGCTGTAAGGAAGTGGAGGGCTCTGGAGATTTGGAGTCGAAAGAGCTGACTCATCCTCTGGAGACCTGCTTCCCCATCTCTAAAATGGGGGCAGTGGTGAGGCCGTAACCACCTAACAGATGGGCACAGGCTTGCGGAGCTACGTGGGGCTCCGTGCGCGGAAGGAGCTGTGGGCAATGGTTGCTACGGATGATCGCCAGCCGCAGGCTAGCAGGCACCCTCTGCCTTGTACCTTCTACTCTAACCCTGACCAACAGCCTTAAAGGCCTCGGAGGCCTTCACGAGTACTCTCATTCTGTCCTCCATGTCCTCGCGCGTTCGGTCCTTCATTCACTTTTACTGGTCCCGCTCTGTGTCAGGCCCTGGGGCTACAACTGAACAAAACTGGACGAAACGAAGGATAGCTCCCACCCTTAGAGGCCAGCGGTCGAGAGCAGTGAGAAAGGCTATTACCACTCTCGGGGCTTCCATGCCAGGCACCGAGTCAGAGGCTTTCGTCCTCACGAGTTACTGGCTCCATTTCACAGACGTGTAAGCTGAGGTGCAGGGAGGCTGAGTTCCTTGCCCAGCTAGAATGGCAGACCTTAATGAGAATCCAGGTCATTTGGCGTAAAAGCCTGAGCACCCTCCCAGCGAGCTCTGCAACCTCATGGGAGGAGCACAGGAGGACATCTGCTTGGAACTCCTGTCCCCCGCCCCCAGAAGGAGTGAGGCGGCCCAGCCCAGGGACAGATGCCGCACGGGGGCCCCTGTGGGACCAGCCTTCCCGAGCACTTGGACACCCGCTCACCAGGGTGAAGCACCCAGGACACAGGGTGAGGGGACCTCGGCCGGTGCCCTTGGGATGCCCCCCCACCCCAGGTGGAGCAGTCCCACCCCGCCCCACCCACGCCACTTCTGCACAGCCCTTTGTTCTTGCTCCCAAGTTACTAAGTGACAGCCTGCTCCTCCTTCCCGGGGAAACTGGGATCTGAGTCAACACTGGGGCCCCCGATGGAACTGCTCAGAGGAGGCACTATAAAAATCCTGCCACGGTGGGGCCAGAGTCCTGAAATCTATAAAATAATTTTTGGGCAAATACCTCACACTCCCAGACTCTCCACTGGCACCAAGAAAGAGCCCCCCCCCCCCCCAGCCCCCCCCGCCCGAGACAGAGGTACCCTAGGGTACGGTTTAATTCCCACCGTCGTCTCCTACAAGTCCTTCCGTGAGTAAGCTGGGGTTTGGAACCGTGCATGTGAGGAGGCGTGCCCGTGTGTGTGCACGGAGGCCATGTGGGCGTCTGTGTACACGTCTCCGGGTGCAGGTGTCCCCCGAGCGTGTTTGCTGGAAGCTCTCGCTGCGGGCAGAGCCCACCAGCTGCTGGTGTCCACGCACCGGGATTGCCTAGGCTCGGCGCCACATGTCTGTCCGCTCCTGCTGGGACCAGCGGGCTAGCCCAGGCGTGTTCTTTTCATGGTGTTGGCATGAGAACAGGAGGGCACGTGGAGACCTCACCTTGGAAGTGGCACTCCATCGCATCTGCCTGACTCTGTTGGCCAAAGCAAGTCACGTGACCAAATGCAAAGTTAAGGGGCAGGTGTTCTGCTCTCCTCGGTGGGAGACACCAAAAAGTCACACAGCGAAGGAGAGGCGAAGGACTGGGGCTCATACTGTGTTCTACCTTCACCTGCATGTCTCTTTGTCTGCACAAGCTCACGCACAGGTGGGCAAAACGTTTGTGCGTGCGCGTGAGAGCAGGTAGCTCCCTGCGTGCATAGGCGCCCTGTCCCACATATGTGAATATGGGCGGAGCTCTGTCGAGCTGAGCGTGTGCCTGTATTTCTGCGTGTGCCTGCCCAGAGCCCCGCTCAGATGCACGTGGGCGTCCCCCAGCCAGGCCCCGCCAGGAGAGTGCACAGCCCTGTCCCGTGAAGTGAGTTAACCCCTGGCACAGAGATACCTGTGGGACCCTCCGCCACGTCTCGTGCCATTTGCACGTGCTGAGGGAGATCTGGCTCTGTTCATGGCCCTAAGAAAATGCGCTGGGCAGTTGTCTTCTAGTCTATTATTACCAGATGTATGTGTGTTCCAAACAATTGTTTTTAAATTGCTTCATTAGTCTGTCTCGGCAGACCCAATCCCACTACGCTTGGCTGGCTCAGACTCTAGAGGACAGAGCTCTGGACAGGCAGCTCGCTTGCTGATGTGTTTCCTAGAAGGGGTGCCAGAGGGCATGTCTCTGGAGGTGATGAAGAGAAGGTGCCCCTACCCACCTCACAAAAGAGGCAGCACGGAAAAGCGTGGACTCTGGAGTTAGAGAGGGACAATTTCAACTCCAGAATCTGTCATTTACAAACTGCATGACCTTGTGTAAGCTCCTTGATCCTCAGTTTTCCCTTCTGCAAAATGGAGTCATTGTCCCAATATTGTGGGTGGGCATGAGTATGGAAGGAGATGATGCGGTGTGTAAAGCACCTGCACGACGCCTGGCCCACCTGGCCAGTGACTAGAACAAGGGTGTCCCCTTCCCTCTGCTCTCACCAAGAGCCTCTGAGCTCTCCGCAGAAGCTGGGCCACAGTCAGGGCTGAGCAATTGAATAGGTAGGGCCAGCGGCCTCACCCACAGGAGTCCACCTGACTCAGGTGAGCCATTGACGATCCAGGTAACTTTACCTGAGGACCCACATGTAAGGACCTGCCCTGCTCCAGAGCAAGCCTGCAGGCAAAGGTCGGGACCCAGGACCTAGGGTCCTACTGCCTGGCCTCAAATCCCTGCTCTCCACTCCCAGCGCTGTGACCTCGGGCTAACAGCCTATCTTCTCTAAGGCCCCGTGGGCTCCTCTGCAGGCAGGGATCATAACAGGACCCAACCCACATGGTACATTTTCTGCATAATCGAAGCTCTTCCCCCAAGCCCCCAAATTCCATCTTATTCTCTGGGATGAAAATTATCCTGAAGTCTACCCATGTCCCTGCTTTGCCAGCCAGGGGATCTTGGAAGATACAGTCTCTCTCAAGAACTCAGGATTGAGGCGTTGGCACCCACTGTACCGTGCAGGGAGACAGCTCTGGGCTTCTGAGTTGTCACTTCCTCCTGTCATTAGCTGTCACGTCTCCAGCAGCCCTTGCAGCCCTGCTCCTAATCCACGGTGGACACTTCTGTAAAGGGCCACATCATAAGCATTTTAGGCTTTGTGGGCCACATATGGTCTCTGTCGCATATTCTTCTTTGTCTGTTTCAACCCTTTAAACACATAAAGCCCATCCTTAGCTTGACAGCTGCACAAAACCACTGTGTGCTCGATGTGGCCCATGGGATGTGTTCGCCGACTCCTGGAGAGGCAGGTAAACGTGATGGTTAAAAATGTAGGTCCAGTAACTGTTATCTTGACTCTGGGTGGAAATGCTGCATGGCTTTGAGTCAGTCATTTCAGGTATCGGGGAGAGATTGTGTTTCCAAGGCTTCGAGCTCCTGATTCTGCCATGGGTGTGGGGTGATTGCACCAGCAGCAAATATTCGTTTGGTAGAGATGACGAGCGAGGCGTGGTCCGGGTGCCTCCACACGACTGATCTTGCTTATGTCTCAAACAATCATATGCGGTCAAAATCTTCATGCCCATTTTATATACAGGGGCTCAGAGCTGACATCCACTCTGGTCACCCCAGTCCAAAGCCATCCCTACAGACAGGCCCCCGCATAAGTATTTGGGGCGGCTGCAGGGAATGGGTGGGGAAGGGAGAGGGAGGAGGAAGGCGGACACTCCTTCAGCCCCTGGCTTATATTATAAAACTGATTAAATCACAGAGTGAGTTTTTGGCAAGCATTTTTAAGGTTTATATATATATATATATTTAAAATAGGATACGTGCTCATTGTTATAAAAATCAGTCACAGAAACATACCAAGAAGAAAGTAAAAAATCACCCCAAATCCTGCTCCCAGAAACAACCCCTGGTACCGTTTTGGTGAACATTCTTGGGCACCTCTGTCTGATTATAAACACATATGTACACGGTTTTAAATGAACGGGAGCAGACTCCACAGGCTGTCGTGTAAAACGCTTTTTCCTCTCGACAATATGTTGTGGACATCTTTCCATGTCAATAAATACAGAGCAGCAGCTTCGTGTTAAGTGGCTGCGTACTATTCTCTCGTGTGTACAATTGGGACTTATAAATGCACACGCAGCGTTCAGTGCCACGGGGCTCCCAAAGTGAGCGTTTGTGGGACTGTGCTCAGGGGCAGCCCTGGTGCCCGAGCCACACCTTGGCTGCCACGGCTGCCACGACTGGGGTCTGGACTTGCCAAGTGAGACAGCGAGTCCCTCGAGGGTGGGCCTGGGGGGCAACCTTGGGCAGAGCTGTTGGAGAGGGTGGGTGGCCCCAGCCGGCTCCCTGGAAAGGCATCACTGTCCTCGGGGACCCAGCTCTCCTGGGGTTCTTTTTGAGGCGCTGTAGTAAGGCATGGTAGATGTCTCCATTTCATGCAGAGACTATGATATTCCAAACCTACACGTCAGAAAAACAGAGATGATTTTTCCTTGGGAGAATGTTGCTAGTGATTGAGAGCAATCCACCACTTTTGTGATCCTGGGCAAGTTGTTGAAATCTCCAAGATGCAGTTGTCCCACCTGGAGAGTGGGGGTAATAGTGGTCCCTAAACCACAGACCGGTGGTCAGGAGTAGATTAGAGGTTGGAACCAAGTCTGGATCCTCTGTCTGGCATGTGTTCAATGACTGTCGGTACCCTCCACCCCAGCCATGCCCCCCCACTTCTTCCTCCTCCTCCTCTTCTTCAACTTCCCTGGAGAATTGCGGCTTTCCTCCAACACCAGCATAGACAGACTTGGGGCGGAGGGTGGGGGGCGGCGGGGAGAGGAATCTCCACTCTGGGATGGGCTTCTCCAAGGAGGGGCTGGTGGTCCTGGGGTCAGACAGGAGAAGACAAGCCTTGGGACGTGATGTTCGTTCTACAGTCCCTGCAGAGAGCAAACGAGGGGCATGAGGGACTCAGGATCCGACTTCCATCCGTGGGGGAACTTCTGGGTCACCCAGAATGGTCAGTAGGAGGGGCAGGAGAGGGGTAACATGCACCCACCGCTGCAGGGCTGTGGGCATAAGTGGGGATGAGATGCGGGAAATCTTTCCAGAGCAGCCTGTGAGAACAAAGGTCAGTGGACGCTCCCCGCTGAAGCTCTTGATGGGAAGCGAGGGTGCAGAGGGGCGAAGGAAGGTGCTGCTTCTCACCTGCTCCCCGGGGGCAGGCGGGGCCCAGCTGCCGCCTCTGTGATTTGCATTCAGCCCTTGTCTCTGACAAACTCCACATGCAGCAGCCTGCTCCCAGAGATGTGCTATTTTAAGTGCTTCCCCCCCCCCCCCCCCCCCCCCCGCCCCTAAGGGTGCCATGTGTTTATCTTGCTTTCGAGTTAAAAGGGAAAATCAATTTCACTCTTACCTTAGGAAGGTTTGGGGGTGGGGGCTGTGGGGTGGCTTCATTTCATTAAAATGAAAGTGGGAGTGGGGGCAGGGAGGGCTTCAGAGTCCCACCCCCGTGGCTAGTTATGAATAAACAGCCTGGTCCGCCCAGACTGTGAGGCCCAGGAGGCCTGGGGCTCGCCCGTAATCCGGGGTTGGAGCTAGTCCAAGGATGGATGTACGTATGGGCCTGGCTTGGCTCTGAGCTCTGGGCACCATTCCCTTGGATGGACAAGGGCTGTGGCCTGGGCTCTGGGTCTTAGCTGGGTTGTTTCAGGCTTGGCTGGGCTAGGCTGGGTTGGGCCACCCTCCTTGGTCCCCCTCCCCACCATAATGGCCGCCCCCTTGGGGTCTGCATTTCTACCATCCATCTTCTCAGCAGCCCGTGAGGAATCCCAGCTCCAGCCTTTGGTCCAAGGGGGCTGCTCACGCTGCTTCCTGCTCTGAGACCGGAGGCCCAGGGGGCTGTCCTGCTTCAGAGAGAAGCTGAGGCAGTCAAGGGGAGCTTTCCATCCACAGGGCAGAGGTGCCTGGCCAGAGAAGAACCAACCAGAGGTCCCTCTTTCCTGTCTCTGGAAGTTTTCACTGAGAAGGACCTTTGGAGTGGAAGGTGTAGGGAAAGGGGCTCCTTGGGGGGGATTCTGGAGATGGGGTCTTCCTGCAGAGCAGTAACCTTCGTAGTGAAAGGCAGCTGTCTTTTCCCAAAGACCACCTACCCTGACTGAAGGCTGCTGGGTAAGAGCATGGGTTTGTGGACTGCTTTTCTTTCCCATCCATCCAATTATTTAGCTGACATCTATGGAGAACCCTTAGGTTCCAAGCTATTTAAAAATCTCCTTACCTTCCCGTCGAATGTGCTCTCCCGTCCATGGGGTTGATAGGGACTGCAGCAAGGGTTAGACAATGCTCCTGTCCTCAAGGAGCTTCTGATCCAAAGGGGACCAGACCCCGGAACAGACTCATCAAGGCAGGTGCTCTGAGGGGAACATGAGCAAAATGCTGTGGGAACGCACGTGTCGGGGAGATTCCCTCCAATGGAGACATGCAGGAAAAAGACTCATGGGAGAAATGGGGCTTCAGCTGACCCCGAAAGGATGAGCCGGGGTTTAAAAGCTGCCAAAGCAGGTGAGGAGTGCCCCAGCCTAGGGGAGTGGCCTTGACAGGTGTTCAGTGATCTGTGTGTGGTGGACAGGTGGCAGTGATGGGGCAGGGGCAGGGGTGGTGGTGGTGGGAACGTGCACCAGAACCATGGTGTCCTGAGGCCAAGGGGATTCAGTACTCTGCTCTCCCATTTTATCCTCATGCTTATCCTTCAAGGTCAGCATGAGTGTCCCCAATTTACAGATAAAGAAACTGAGACCTCCAAAGGACAAGTGACTTGCTCAAGGTCACTGAAATGGTAAGTGGCAAGGCCAGGATTCAAACTTGAGTTTATCTGACCCCAGAGGTCCTGCAGCCAGAAACAATAGGCTTAGGCATTTGGGATTTATGATGGAGGCAATAGGGAGGGGCCGAGGGTCTTGAAGGTTTTGAGGAGAGCAAGGAAGAGTCTCAACTGTTGCCTTGAGAAGGTCACTTTGTAAGGGTGGTGGGGGATGGATTGGCCCCTGGGAGAGCTGATGGGTTTGGAGAGCCATCAGTGGGCTTGCAAAACAGCCCAGGCTGGAGAGAAGGAACAATGGCCGTGGTGATGAAGGGTCTGGGAAGGGTAGGAGAAGCAGAGCTTTGTGAGAGCAGATGGAGGGGCAGGGACAGTACGTATAGAGCTGACAGTGGTGGGGTTCCCGCCACCATCTCGCAGAAACCATGGGTTGGAGGTACCCATAAGTTCAAGCAGTCCACACTCCTGCCCCTGCCCCTGTGCCTGAACCCCCTGGCAAACCACCTGGGCTTTGGGAATCCAGTGAATGGCTCCTCCAGGATTCAAAAACACCGGAGCGCTCCACCACACTCCTCTGGCGCAGCTGTGTTCACGTCCTTCCGGCTGGATGCTTCCGGCTGTTAGAAAGGTCACCTTTCCATTTAAATGAAACTTGCCTCTCTACAGCCTCCTTCAGTCTGTCCAATTCTATTTCTTGGGACAAAACAGAAAGGGTCTGATGCATATTTCATATGCCTGGTCATCAGATACTTGATGACTATTCTCCTGTCCTCCCAAACTCTTTTCATCTTTAGGCTATATGGTAAAAATGGTAATAATGTGAACACTTATTGTGCGTCTCCTGTTCCAGCTGCTGTGCTGGGAGCTTCACATATGCTATCTCAGGGGCTGGATCATGAGTAGCTTTGAAATGTCTTTGTAAGGGGTTCCATTGTAATCCCAAAGGCATGAGGGCTCATTGCAGAATTTTAAGTACAAGAGGGGAAATTTTAGAAAGACCACTCAGGTGGCCAGTGTGAAAAGTGTCTAAAGGGATGAGGTAAAGTGGGGAGGCTGTTGGTGAGGAATGAAGGGGGTCTGAACTTGAGTGGTGGTAAAGAATGTGGCAGGCAGGGATAATGGGAGAGACATTCAAGGGCCAAGTCAATAGAAGCTGGGGAGTGGCTGGACATGGGAGGTGAAGGAGAAGAGTCCAGGGTATCTTCAGATTTTTGTCCCAGGTGGGTTCTATGAAACAGAAAGTCTAAGAAAAGTATCTGGATCATTTTGAAGGTGATGAGAAGAAAGAGAGATTACATTTGGTTTTGCATAGATGGAGTTGTAGGTGCCAGTGGGATAGTATTTATTTACTTTTAACAAGCCTTTATTGAGGATCAACTGTGTACCAGACACTCTGGTAGGTGCTAAGTTTATGAAAATTTGGTAACCCTGTTCTTGATGGGCTTATTATCTAGTGGAGAGAGATATGTATAAATTGTCCAGTGTAAAAAAAAAAATCGTATTACAGGATTTTCTTTAGTAGGTGAATGGATAACCTGTGGTACATTCATGCAAAAGAATATTATCCACTGCTAAGAAGAAGTGAGCTATCAAGCCATGAAAAGACACAGAGGAAGCTTTAACATATATTACCAAGTGAAAGAAGCCAATCTGCAAAGTTTAAACACTGTATGATTCCAACTATCTGACATTCTGGACAAGGCAAAACTACGGAGACAGTAAGAAAATCAGTGGTTGCCAGGAGTTAGGGCGGGGAGGATGGGATGAGTAGGCAGAGCACAGAGAACTTTTAGACAGTGAAACTACTCTGTATGATACTATAATGGTGGATAAATGTCACTGCATATTTGTCAAAACCCTTAGAAGGTACAACATTGAGAGTGAACTCTAATGTGAACTATGGGCTTGGCGTGATAATGACTTGTCAATGAGGTTCACTGATTGTAACAAATGCACCATTCTAGTGGGGGAGGTGGATATGGGGGGGAATGTGCATGTGTGGGGACTGTGGGTATATAGAAAACTATCAGTACTTTTTGCTTAATTTAGCAGTGAACTCAAAACTGCTCTAAAAATAAAGTCTATTTTAAAAGTTAGTATTATAAGATGCTAAGATTGAAATCTGTGTAGGGAATAGACTTCTGAAGGGGAAGGGGTGGTCAGGAAGGGCTTCATCATGAAGGGGACTGTGACTGTGAGAGACATTCAGTGGAGACCAGTGGATAGCTCAGGAGAGGGCTCTAGGTGGGTGATAACAATTCGGAATTCATCAGGTCATCAGTGGAAGCCAGGGAACCCGGGGAAGAGTGTGTCAAGGTCAGAAGAAAGGAGTCATGAAGGTGGGACCTGAGCTAGGCAGGTGCTTGAGGGGAGGGAAGACCTTGGAGAGAATGAGAAAGGGAGAAGGATGGGACAAGAAGGACCTGGGGTGAAAAGAGGCTTCTGGCAAGTGGAGAGTGTACGAGAGTGGCACTGGGGAACTGGGAAATGAGGGAAATGGTTAAGTCACTGAGTCAGTTTGAACCCACGGACTAAAGGAGAGATATGCTGGGTCATCTAGAACTGAAAAATAGTTTGGGGACCAGGAGTACTGGACTGTAGCATATTTTGTACGTCTAGGAAATATAAAATAATGTGTTGGCCAGAAGGAAGTTGGTCACAGAGCCAAAGAAAGTGAGAGTCCCCAGAGAAAAGATAGGCAGTGCCCATCCCAGGATTGTCTAGAAGAGAGGAGATCTTGACCTTCAGTCTCAGCAAATTTTGTTCCTAAAGACAGGTACACAGGGTTCGAGCCATAAGACTTTGAGTTCTCTGGTCCATCTCAAGAACAAGATGGATGAATGCAGAAGGCTGTGGTGGCCTCTAGTCCCTTCATTCTGCCAGCCATCTTTGCTCTGAGTCTATTCACGGAACAGCCATCCAGCATTCATGCAGATCTGCCCTTAAGTTGCCAGGTCCTGAGTCCAGATTTTCCCAGGGGAGGTTGAGAAATTGGAATTTGGATATTTATCTCCAGCTGCTCATCAAATCTCCCACATGTCCTTTCTTCTCCTCATTTGGCCTCATACTCCATTGACAGAATGAAGCTCCCTCATCTTCCACCCCCACCACCAAATCTACTAACTTCAGATATTCGTGTCTGAACCTAGAGTTGGTGTCTTCCCTTTCATAACATGGATGAAAGATTCTTGTGTTTATGTCCAAATCCTCCACTTATGCCCTGGACTCACACCAGCTCACCTTCTCAAGGACATTCCTCCTTCCATTCCCTCCTGTAACTCTGCTAAATCATCCTCACCTGTAGATGTACAGGTTCTGGAATAACCCATCTTTTGAAAACCCCTCTAACTGACCAGACATCTCCCTCCAGGTATTGTCCTATTTCCCTGATTCTCTGCACAGTAAGACATGTTAAATAAATAATTATCTACAATCACTATAATCACTCCTCCACCTCTGATTCTCCCCTTAAGCTTTTCTAACTGGTCTTCCATTCCTACCATTCCACCAAAACTCCTCTTGTCAAGATTACCTGGGTTCCCCATCCTGCAAAACCCAACAGTTGTTCCTCATTGGCACTTGACCCTGATGACTCCTACCTTTTCCTTAAAACAGCCCCTCTCTTGGCTTCTGGGACACCCACTCTTCTTGATTCCTTCCCTTCATGGGCCTCTCTTCAGTGTCTTTTGCAAGCTACTTATCCTGTACTTGTTGGATGACCAGTAGCTCCCCAAACTATGTCCTTAGCCTTGACTGCCACTGAGCCTTATACTCAACCTGTCGCGCCACATAGTTGACAGCACTCCATGGGCGTCTGTCAGGCCTCTGGGATGGCACATGGCCAAAGCTGAACTCTTAATTTCCTCACAAAAATCTGTGCCCCATCTCAGGAATGGGACCCCCATCTTCCCCGGTGCTCAAACCAGACACTTAGAAGCCACCTCTGATTCCTCCCATGTTCTGTCCTACCAACTCTCTCCTCCTGTGTTCCGTCCTACAATGTGGCCAACTATGAGTTCCACTGGTTCTACCCAGAAATGCTATTTTGGTTCTGTCCGATGCTCCACATTTCTGTAGCCACCACCTGTAGCAGATGTCATAACATGACCAAGCACTCATTCCTCCAGCGGCTGAGTCCTTCTCCGGGAATTCCTCTCAGCTGAAGAGAACCCTCTTGCCCAAGGCTGTGTTCCCTCCCCAAGCCTACATCCCACCTTCCAGGGACTGGTTGATTCTAAGGTTTGAAAGCCTGGCCCTCTGGCCTCCATTCAGGACAGCCCTGTGGGGGTCTCCCAGCTCAGGAGCATCCCTTGACATGGGCCAAGGGACATGTAACTTCTGCTGTAACTTCTTCACAGTTTGATTTCTCCCTGTGCCCAACCCTGCTTTCCTCACTCCCCCCACAGGTGTCACCCCTGAGTGCTGTCCCCAGGAAATTACCTGTATGCAAATCACAGAATTCCAGAGTCTGCCTCTTGGGAAACGATCTACACCATTCTAGTCAAAACCACCGTGACTTTTCCCCCACACCACTGCAGTAACCATTCACCTAGGCTCTCTGCTTTGGCCCTTGCTTCCCTATAACCTATTCTCCATGCAGCAACCTTCAGAAAACAAAAACCACATCATTGACTCCCCTGCTTTAAACCTCTATTCGTTCACTGTTGCTCTTGGACTAAAATTCAGACTCTCCACCCCTGGGCCCAGTGTGGTCTGAGCCCACTGACATCTCTGGTCTCGTCTCCCACCACTCGGCTGCTCGTGCAGCTCTGCTACAGGCACGTCGGGCTTCTTTCTATTCTTTAGACACCCCAAGCTGTTTCCCACTTTAGAGCCTTTGCATTAGCTGTCCCCTGGCCTAGAATGCTCTTCCCCCAATCTCCCCATGGTTGGCTCCTTATTTTCATTCAGACCCCAGCTCCAATGTCACCTCTCTAGAGAAGCTTTCTCTGACTACCTGTTCTAATGTAGGTTCTCTATGTAGGATGCCCTGCCACTTCACCCTGCCTTATTGTCATCATAATACTTACACACATGAAATCTTACAGTTTGCCTATTTCTTGACCTATTTTAATCTGTGCCCCATGCCTCAAATTCAATCTTCATTGAAAGTGGGGACTGTGCCCATATTGTTGGTGATTTAGTACCGCACCTGCAAAACTCACAAGTGTACAAGGGGGTAAAAGGATGAGTGAATGAATGAATGAATGACAGTTTCCAGGAGCCAGCATTCCAGGATCTAATCACTCTTCAGTCCTCCCAAAGAGGTTTAGATGCAATGAACATCTCCTTGGGACAAAGCTCTAAGCCCCTTTGGTCACCAGCATCAAAGGCCACAAGGAAGTCAAGTACAGAAAGGACACAAGTCATTCATCAGATTTAGTAACTAGGAGATTATTGGTGACCTTGAGGAGAACAGCTTCAGTGGAGTAGAGGAAGCAGAGGAATTAAATTGCAGCAAAATGAGAGTGAATAGAAGGGCAAGAAATGAATACAGAAAACTCTTGGAAGGAATTTGTCAGGGATGGAAAATAAAGGCTCACTTGTTTCTGTTGATTGTTTGAGATGGACTTTGCTTGGTTATAATCTCGGGGTAAATTAGTGACCTGGAACTGATATGAGCATCCACTAACACTCATAGGCTACTGGCAGTGCCAGGCTGTCTTCTAAACCCTTTATGTGTGTATTCATTTTCGTTACTGTGAAACAAATTGCCACAAATTCAGCAGCTTAAAACAACACATATTCACCATCTCATAATTTCTGTGGGTCAGGACTCCTGACATGGAATAATTTGGTCCTCTGCTCTGGGTCTCATCACCTACAATCAAGGTGTCAGGGCTCAACTGGGGCAGAATTCACTTCTAAGCTCACTCAGATTGTTAGATTAATTAATTTTCTTGTGGTTGTAACACAAGGGGCCATGGATTCTTGCTGGCTATTGGCTAGAGGCTCCCCTGAGGTCCTAGAGGCCACCTGTAGTCCCTGGAGGATGCCCAGGGTTCCCCAGTGTGGCTGTTTACTTCATCGAGCCAGCAAAGAAAGTCTGTATCAAGTCTTCTAAGACAGAATCTTATGTAATGTGACATAATTATGGGAATGACATCCCATCACCTTTGCCATATGCCATTGGTTAGGAGCAAGTCACAGGTTCTACCCCTACTTCTGCAAGGGGATTTCATGATGGCTCAAACAGCAGGAGGTGAGGATCTTGAGGGACCTTAGAGTCTATCCACTTAACTCATTAATCCTCACAAAACACTATGAGGCGGATCTTATTGTTATCCTCATTTTATGGAGGAGAATGCTAGAGGTGAGACAGAAGGGGTGACAGACAGAGCAAGACCCCTCAGGCAGCAGGGATGGGGACAACACAGAGCATAGCTGGAGAATTCTTCTGTAATTGGAGGAGAAACACCTCGGTCACCGATACTGGAGAGGAACAAGGGAAGGATCCAGATTAGCTTATAAGATTGGGGTAAGTTCCTAGGTATCTACCCAAAAGAAATAAAAATATATGTCCAAAAGATGTGTATGCAAATGTTCACAGCAGCATTGTTCATAGCAGCCAAAAAGTGGAAACAACTAAAATGTCCATCACCTGGTGAATAGATAAACAAAATGTGTTTTATCATATGACGGAACGCCATTTTGCAATAAAATGGAACCAACTTCTGTTGCAGGCTACACCATGGACAAGCCTGAAAAACATTATGCTCAGACACGAAAGATTACATACTGTATACTTCCACTTACATAAACTGTCCAGAAAAGAAAAGTTCTATAGAGATAGCAAGTAGATTTGTGGTTGCCTAGGGCTGGGGGTAGGGATGGAGCATGACTGAAACTGGGCACAGGATTTCTTTTTCAGGTGATGGAAATGGTCTAAGATTAGAATGGGTGATGATCGCACAATTCTGTCAATACATTAAAAACCATTAGATTGTATACATCAGCAGATGAATTTTATGGTATGTGAATTACACCTCATTAAGCTGTTAAAAAAAAAAAAAGATTGGGTCAATAAGTTGGCAGAGTACTTCCCACCACTGCCAATTGGTCTTTTTCTCTCCCACGGAGGTAAGGTCATAGGCTGAGAGTGAGGGGTGTGGCGTGGGGGTGAGGGAGGATTGTCCAGAGGGATGAAGATTAAAAAGCCAGGAGTGGGGACTATAGGCGAAGCTGATGTGTGGAAGGTCATCACCAGCAGAGCTGAAGGTCCAGCCCTGGAGGAGACAGTGAGCTGGTCGTGTCTCCAGTCTACAGTATATTTTCCAAGTCCCTCAGCAGAAAAACAAGAGTCACCAGCTTAAATCAGACTTGGTATTTTGCTGGATGGGATGGGGAAAAAGGATAAGTAGGTTGAGGACATTGGAAGAAGGGGATCAATATGGCGGTGGCAGCATCTTAGATAGACAGGGGAGGAAACAATGCTGGGATTCCGGGAGGCGATGACAGATGGGACACTGAAGAGAGTACAGACATAGGGGTTGCAAGAAGGCCAAGGGCCAAGCACGGTGGGAGTAGGCGTCTGCAGGGACAGTCAGAGGGGGTGTTGAATATGCTTCTCCTCTCATGAGACCTGAGCATCCCATCCCAGTGTGCTGTACCCAAAGCAGAGCAGAGTAGATGGCCACTTCCCTTGGGATAGGCCAACTTTTAATACTCTCTTTGGCAGCTCGGAGCAGCCTGAGCAATGGGCTTTGCAGCCAGCTTGGGTGTATTTCAAACCTTGCTTCCACCACTTTCTGGGTTCCTTGGGAAAGTTGCTACCAGCTCTCAGCTGGTTAGTTTCCTGGTCTGCAAACTAGGGATAATATAGTATTGTGTCTCGTAGGGCCATTGTGAGGATCAGATGGGACTTGGCCAGAAGCATGGAGTGAGGTGCGGGCCTAGAGAGCACCCTCCCCAAGTGTGCACTGTTGTTACTGGCCCCCACAGCAGAGAGCTGACTGGTGCTGAGCTTCCTGTCGGCTCACAGCCTCAGAGTTACAATGGTGGCTGCTGCTATAAGCCCGTGGTTGGGTTTGGGACCCAAGGGCAAATTGCACATTCATGCTTGTGACACTTCATCTTCTAAATCTCAGCCTGTTGGTCCAGCCTGAGGACGTCTGTCTGATCCCACCTCCTCAGCGGCGGGAGACTCCGCAGTCTCCACCTGTCTGCAACAGGTGCCTTCTGGTCCTCTCTGTCACTGTTGGAGACGTAGGCTCCTGGGCCACCATGGCTCCTCGTGCTGACTGTGGCTGGGGCCCCTGGATCATCCATCCGAGGAAGGAAATTACAAAAAACGCAAGCCCTTAGGTCTTCAAACACTTGCTTGGGGAGTGGGGTGTGGGGGGAGCAGTCTCTTCCGTTGGAGGCCTCCCTGGGGTTCAGAACCTCCTCTCACCCGCCAGCCGGCCCTTCGGAGGTGACGGTGAGTCCCCCCCAGCCTCCCTTTCACGCTCCAAGTCCCACAGGAAGGAGGATCGATGCTTTCTGCGTCTCCTGGAGACAGACCGCACATTCCTGCAGGGCTATTGACAGCCTCGCCACTCTCTCGTATCTTCCATACTTCATTTGTGAAAAGAACTGTAATTACCCTCAAGGAGTCATTGGAGAAAAGTGTACAAATTGAAAAGGACTGGAAATGGGCACCTCTGGCTGCGGAGAAAACACTTTCCATATCGAACCGTCCTCACCCGGGCCGGTGTGTTCCCATTTGCTGGGCCCTTAGCATTTCTGCTGAAAACCGTGGCAGGCCTTGTGTTTACCCCAACAACAGGCGTTTGACATAGAGGGCAGCGAGATTAATGAAAGACCAGAGTTTTCCATTTCTCCCTTCCACAGCTAACTACTTTCCTTTCAACTCCTACTGCTAAATAGCTCGGACAATTAATAAAGCTTCGGTTGTGCTTCTTTTTTTTTTCTCCCTTCTTTTCTTCCCACACAGTTGGTTGTTGATGCTGCCTTAACCTGACCATTCAGTGGCCTTTAACTGGTTCAGAGACTTAGATCTTGCCAAGTGTGGAGAGTTATAGGATCTGGGGAAGAAAATGTCCCTGTTATGGGGGCAGTTTTTGAGGTCAAGACGCTGAGAGTCCTGTCCCAGGCCCTGAAAGGTGACCGTGGGCCGGGGGTCAGCCTCTGAGCTCCCCACCCAGCTGCCTGGCCCAGTGGTGCTCTTGGCCTTGAGGCCTTTCTGTTTGGAGAACTGTATTCCTTTCCTGGGGCTGCTGTAACAACAGACCGTAAACCTAGTGGCTTACAGAAACAGAAATTTAGTCTCCCACATTTCTGGAGCCTAGAAGTCCAAAATCAAGGTGTCAGCAGGGCTGGTTCTTCCCGGAAGCTCTGAAGGAGAATCTGTTCCATGCCTTTCTCCTAGAATTGGTAGCTGCCCGCAATCTTTGGCGTACCAAGGCTTGGAGAGGCATCACTCCAACCTCTGCTCTGTCTTCACAGCGACCCCCCCCGCCCCCTCCCTGATTCTCTGTGTCTTCTCCTTTTCCGTCTCTTAGAAGGACACTCGTTGTTGGTTTTAGGGGCTACCCTGATCTAGGATGATGATCTCATCTTGAGCTCATTAGTTCCATCACTTCTGCAAAGACCCTCATTCCAAATAAGGTCACAATCAGAGGTGCCAAGTGGATGTATATTTTAGGGGGCACGACTCAAACCATGGTAGAGCCCCCGGAATTCGGAGCTTGGGCTGCTTCCAGCCCCATTCTCTGCCTGGTGCCGGAGGTTAAAGCCCAACGTGTCACAGCAGCCGTCAGCGAGCAAGTGGGGGTGGCTGTGGGACAGGCTCAAAAGAAGGAGAGTGAGCACAAACCCCCACAACAGTGGACCCCCCCACATGCTCCTTGGCTGTCCATATTCCTCCAGCAAAGCCTCCAATCCCAGCTGGGAAGCTGCTCAGGACCCCTCTCCTCAACCTAGTTCCTCTCCATCCTGTTTCCCCAGCTCTGAACTCTCAGCTCTGGGACACGGAAGTCAACCTCGCCTTTGACTTCTCCCCTCGTTTCTGTCCTTGGACCTCTGTTCTTGCAGACTCTCTGGGCTCCCTCCCCTGGCCCCGTCTCCTCCTCCTCCTCCTGCCCTCAGTGCCAGTCATTATATTAGTAGCACACATTTGTAGTGCGTATTCTTCACCAGGCACTGTTCTAAGCACTTGGTTTACATTAGCTCCTTGAATCCTCACAACAGCCCTATGAGGAGGGTACGGCAGTGCCGGCCCCATTTCAGAGATGAGAAAACTGAGGCACAGAAATGTCCGGTAATTTGTCTCAGGCAGGGTTTCTCAACCTCATCACAATTGACATTTGGGGACAACAATTCTTTGTTGTGGAAGCTATTCTGTGTGTTGTAGGATGTTTAGTCGCATCCCTGGCCTCTGCCCACTAGATGCCAGGATCATCTCCAACCCCCTCAGTTGTGACAATCAAAAATGTCTCCAGACATTGCCAAAGTCTCCTGGGGCGGGGGGTGAAAGCACCCCAGCTGAGAACTACTGGCCCAAGGCCATGCGGTAGTGAGTGGCAAAGCCAGGATGAAAGCTCAGCAAGCCTACACCTGGCCCTCTACTTCCCTCTATTTGATGCCTATTCTGGGCTTGAATCTGTGCAAGCGCTACATGTTCAAGGTTGGGGCGAGCACCTGAGCTATGCCCCATGAAATCTAATGTCTGTCCTTGCCTTTCACTTCACACCGAGACAGGCTAACCTGGCACGGGGGGGGGGGGGGGGGGCACACTGTCTAGGGCAGCTGGGGGTCTCCAACCCTGCACAGGGCTCCTAGCTACGGCCATGCCACCTAGTGCCCTGAAAGGCTCAGCATCTGGGTGTGAACACCACAGCTCCATGTGCACCGTGACCCCAGATTCACAAGTACACCCCGGGATTCTCCCTTGTCTCCTGTTCTCAGGACAGGGTGGCCCCCCAGGGAAAGTGCAAGGACCCCACCTATTCTCCTTAAGAACAGGAGAGATTCCTGCTTGTGCTCACTGGGAGGAGCGGATGGCCTTTCGAGGTCCCTTCAATCCTGGCTTTTGTTGATTCTAGAAATGGTGAGGGTTTGGGAGTCTTCAGAGAAGGACTAGTGATTAAAAGACGGAGTTAATTGCCCCTGGTGGTCATGGCTACTGCCCTTGGCTTATGTCCATCCCTTCTTCTACAGGGAAGAAAAGAAGGTATTAAACTAGGAGAGCCAGAGAGGGTTGTTTGTCCTGTGTCCCCCGCCTGCCCCTAACACAAGTGTGTACAGTGATGGTGAAAAGCTCTGCATTTCTTTAACAAGAGCTCCTCTCTGCCTGATTCCATAATGAAGGAGAAAGGACCAGATCGTGTCATTCTCGGGGGAAATGTACCCACTCTTTCTAAACATACAGTGGCTCTGAGGCCCTAGCTGCTTTTCATCGTCTGCTATAATCGCTCGTTTTTTATTGGCACATAAAAGGGCTTCCTGTAAAACATATTAAAGCTTCCAATTCTGAATGAAAGGCACTTTATGTAAAACCTCTCCATGAACAGGAACCACAGCCAGTGGGGGCTGATGGCATCTCCTCTGCGTGAGGGGGTCAGAGCAGCCCGGGCCATGTCCTGTGCCTCCCCTCCCAGGAGCTGGGGCTGAGGTACCCATCCTGGGGAGGATGTGGCCTGGCCGGGCCCTCCACGAACCTGGGTCTTTGTTCCCTCTCCTATGCCTGAGCCCTCCCCAGATGTGTTCAGACACGTATCAAGGAGGATCCGAAGCCCCAGGCAAACATGATACATGGTTCCCGGATGCCTGTTTTATTAGAAGATTCAGAAAAAAAAAATCTTATTATCTTTATGTGCAAATAAACATGGCAATATTAGGGAGGATAATACAAAATATATGTGCATTTTTAAGATAAAACACACGATTTCAGAGAAACCGCCTGGCTCTGGGCAATGCTCCTATCTAGTAGGGGTCCTTCAGTGGAAAAGTTTGAGCAGCATTGATGTTCGGGTCCAAGCTCTAATTCCTGAGCGTTTCAGAATCCTTTACGATCCGGCTCCATACTGGGGTGGAAGAGTCCACTGCCTAGAACAGAAGCTTCCAGAATGCAGGTCTATTTTTCCCAGTTTAAGAGAACTCTGGCTCGGAGGGAGAAAGGGTTCCCGCATCACACAGCGAACAGCAGCGTCAAGCTGCATCTGCCCTCACTGAGGCGCCCTGCCATAGCCCCAGCTTCCCAGTGTCATGGTTACAGCTCTGAGATCGAGAGATGCTCGGGCCCACGGTGAGTTAGTGTACAGCTCGAGGTTAGGGCCGCAGGACTGGATATAGCTCCCATTTACCACCTGTACGATCTCGGGTGGTTGAAGGATTAGCTCACATTAATCGCATGTTACCATGTGCCGGACATTCTTCTAAGAGCTTTGCATGTGTCAGTTTATTTGCTGAGATGAGATAGCCCTATGAAAGGGTTGCTATTATTATGCCCATTTTACAGATGGGGAAACTGAAGCACAGAATTGTTAAGCAAATGGCCTAAGGTCACACAGCCAGGAAGTGGAGGGATTCAGGATCTGAACTCAGGCAATCTGGCTGTAGAACAAGAATACAACTCCCTCTTAAGCTTCTCTGTACCTATTTTTTTTTAGATTAGTATATTCTCAAAGAGGAGTCCTTAGACCGGCAGGATCGTCAGTATCACCTGGGAACTGGTTAGAAATGCACATTCTTGGGACGCCTGGGTGGCTCAGTCGGTTAAGTGTCTGCCTACGGCTCAGGTCATGATCCCGGGGTCCTGGGATTGAGCCCCGCATCGGGCTCCTTGCTCAACGGGGAGCCTGCTTCTCCCTCTGCTGTGGTTCCCCCTGCTTGTGCTCGCTTGCTCTCTCTCTGGCAAATAAATAAATAAAATCTTGGGGAAAGAAAAAAAGAAAAGAAATGCACATTCTCAGTCTGCACCCTGGACCTCCTGAATCAGAAACTCCGGGGCTTCAGAGCAGGGGTCTGTGATTTAGAAAGCCACCCGGTGATTTAGATTCCTGCCAAAGTTTGAAAATCACTGCTTTAGAGGGTTAAAATGAAATACTGTTTATAAAATTCTTAGCACAGCATTCAACAAATGTTAGCTATTATCATGACCAGCTTTATTTGATAAGAGTGAAAAAACTGTTGTGGGGAATATAAAAAAACACCTGCCTCCTTGGTAAAGTGCCATAGAAAGCAACTTACACTGGCAAAAAAAGAAGAAAAGTATTCAAGCGCACAAGGGGGTAGGGGGGTGGAGAGAGCTGCCGACAAAACCATCATGGCACACCTGCCACCTGGAACTCGATCCAGTCCAAATAGATGCAGCCTCCCGCCCCCGCAAGGGGCAGAGCCCAGTTTGTCATTTGAAGGACGAGGTTGCCTTCTCCGCGAACCCAATATGATTAAGTTAACGTGCTGGCCAGCTGATTCACCGGCTGGCTTCAGAGCTGGACCCCAGTCCCCAGTCCCCTCCTGGGCACCCCACTCCTTGCCCACATGGCCTCCCAACTCAAGACGTGGATGCCTCATCCCCTGGCCTCCTATGCTTGCTCAGGTATCATGACGACACTTCCTTTCGGGTGAGACCTGCCCTTGTCACGGCGCATCACCCTCAGTAAGGTGACGGGCCTTCCCATCCCTGGGCCGGGTGTGTAATTGGCCTGGCATTCCCCAGCAGTCTCCTGGGAATTGCTTCTGTCAGGAGTGGAACAAGCTTATCTGTTTAGCCTGAATTATGTCACCATGTGCTCAATGTAAATCTGACCGCCTTCCCGAAGCGCTGGTCCTGGATGGATTTGTGAATAATTTCGCCACCACAATTATTTTACAATTTTGAATCTTCGCTGGCAACGTAATGCATAGTTTGCAGCAAGAAGCTGCATAAATCAGGGCTGAAACAAAGGCTCTCCAATCAGGCGAGGTGCTCCCAGCGCTGAGAGAGGGGGTGAGCCCCCGACTCAGGGGGCGGAGGCTGGGCTTCTGGGCCCACACTCCCCACCCAGGCCGCGCTCTGGCTTGGAGCTTCCTTCCGCCCAGGGCTTGGAGCTTCCGTCCGCCCCAGGGGCCTTTCCAGTGCTCTCCAGGCTAGCTTTTTCTTGTGATCTTAGTGTTTAAGTTGATTTCCACTTTTATAAATGGAAGTGGGAGGGGGGCGGTGGTCTCACCTTTCCTCTTCCTGCTTCTATAGCCCACCTTCCCTAAGCTCGTCACCCTCCAGGACAGGACCTGGCCCATAAAGATCATCTACTCCAGCATTTTTTTAAAAAGATTTACTTATTTCAGAAAGAGATGGGTGAGGAGCATAGAGAGAGGGAGAGAGAGAATCTCAAGCAGACTCCCCACTTGGGCCGGTGGCCGGGCTCGATCTGACGACCCTGAGATCAGGACCTGAGCTGACATCAGTTGGATGCTCACCTGATTGAGACACCCAGGCACCCCTCCAGCATTTTTAAATGTCTGTCCTCCAAGGTCCCAGAGGTGTTTCAGCGGCTGCCTTGGATGGAGGGGAGAGAGGCTCTGGGCTCCGTGGCTCAGCAATCAGGGCAGCTCCCTTTGGGTTCATTTCACACATCGGGGTTCTGTCTGAATAAAAGTGTTCAGCTGCTAAACAATTCTGAAAACCCCTAATCTAATCTAACCCTTTTGTTTTACAGAATGGGAATCTGAGCCTCAGAGAAGGTGGGTTGCTAAGTGCATTCACTGTGAGAAGTACATTCTCACCGGGGTGAGAAACTCAGGCTCTGGCAAAGGATCCCCCCGACCAGCTTCTTCCATTTACTAGCTTGTGCAACCTTAAGCTAAGGCTACTTCACCCCCTCTAAGGCTCCGTTTCCTCATCCATGAAATGGGAATAATGACAGATTTGTTCTGTAGATGAAATGAGGTCCTGTGTAGAGCGCCCAGGCCAGCGTCTGGCACATAGTAAGTAATCAATACATGGATAAATGTGAGCTCAGAGTATTTTGTTGGGTCGACTAAATCCCGACCACAAGAACACACATGGGAAACTATTTGTGGTGGAATCTGTGTGTAAGGAAAGAAGAGACTGGCATGAACTGAGCACTTAATGCCTGCCCGGGTCCTATCATTTCATCCCCATGCCGGCCTGTGGGTCTCCTCATCTGCATTTTGCCGGGAAGGAAACTGCACTCCCCACGGCAGATGGACCGGGGCAGCCTCCCGGCTGGAATTCCGTCCTCCCAAGAGCAGACACAGGCTGGGCAGGGCACTACAGCCATTTTGGGAAAAGGATTTGGCTGGCACTCAGGCTGGGCTATTAGCAGTTTCTTTAAACTCCATGAGCTGTGTTCCCCAAGTACATTTATTAGCAGACTTTAGTCTCCCTGCAGCCTTCTGACTGTGTTTACTTTTCTAGCATTCTCCTGCTGCAGTATGTTGTTCTATTAGCTCGCTCTCCTCCTTAGTTTTGTTTTGTTTTGTTTGTATACTCTCTCCACTTTCATAAGTGATGAAAGAGACTCATGAGGGGCCTCTTACTGGGGAGGGAGCACCGGGAGAGTGGGTGATGCGGTTCTTCACAAGCTTCAAGGCTGTAGACATATGAAGGGTGTTCTTTCTCCGTACATATGGGGGAGGGAAGGGGCATCCTTTTATTCATTCAATTATTTAGCTGGTCTCCATCAAGCACTTCCAGGCGCTCCGTGCAGGGGTGGACAAGGCAGACCTGGAACTGGGGGGCGGTGGGGAGCGGGGGAGGGGAGGCAAACTAGCCTGGGGAAACTGAGTGATGCAACAAAGAGGAGGCAAGTCCTTGGTGTGGGTCGGGAGAGCACCTCACGGGGGCCCCACCTCAGCACCCAGCTCAGGCATGGCCCAGAGGAGATCTCAGTAAAGATGCTGAACAAGCATTTGTGAGAAAATCACGATGGCATCAGCTCCTCACCTGCGAGCCCAGAACATTCCATGGGGTCCACAATCGGTGTCTGCTCAGACCTGCAGGCATCCAGGGCAGCCCTCAGGGGAGTTTGCTCTGCTTGTGTTCAAGCCAGTGTCCCGTGCCCAGGCCATTCTGGGGCCCTCGACTTTCCTTCCCTGGAGTCTGCTGCGGACCTGTGAGATCCCAGCAAGGGCAGGGATGAGCAGAAGAAATAAAACTCCTGCCATCTCTCATACATGTAGACACACTTACATACACGTATGGGTCTCTATTATCTGCACAGTCTTGTGCACACAGGTAGGCATGGGCATCCAGAAAGGCATGTTCCCAGACTTAGAGGTACATGGCAAGCACACACACACAGAGCATAGAATCATGCAGTCACTTAATTCTTCTTGAAAACCTGCATATACTAGACACCATTCAAGGCACAGGGAAGAGCAGGGTTTCAAAGAAACACTCCACACCCTCACGGAAACAAAGACTAGACAAGTTAACACAAAAAAAATATACAGTAACAAATGCACCTGAGTGCAATGAAGGAAAATAATAGAACACTGTGAGAAAAAATAGCAGGGAACATGTTCTTTAAGTTGGATGGGGAGGTAAGTAGCAGAGGGAGCGTTTCAGGGATGGGAGCACACAGGAAGAGGCCTGGAGGAAGGAAAAAGTTCCATACATCCAAGGGGTCAAAATATGGAATGAGCATTCATATGAACACAGACCGTGCATACGTACATATGTATGTATATAGAAATTTACACACAGATGAGTGTGTGCCCCAAGCACACGTACCACACACACATAGACAGGTGCATGGAGCACTCACACGAACTTCGAGGCACATATACCAGTGGGGATGAGCACACGCACACACGCATCTATGAGCACACACGCATGCACCTATGAGCACACACACACCTGAGCACACACACACATGCACCTGTGAACACACACACACCTGAGCACACGCACACACGCACCTATGAACACACAGATGCACCCACCGATGAGCACATGCACGCCCCTGAGCACACACACGCACACACCTATGAGCACACACACACCTGAGCACACGCACACACGCACCTGTGAACACACACGCACGCACCTATGAGCACACACACGCACCTGAGCACACGCACACACACACCTGTGAACACACAGACACACCCACCGATGAGCACACGCACGCACACACCTATGAGCACACACATGTGTGCACCTGTGTATACATGCAGAGCAGTATGCAGCAGAATATGGAATCGTGTGTCAGGCTGGCCTCGGTAGAGACACGCACAAGTGAATAGGAGAATGCACCTAGAGGTACTGAGCACATACATGGCTGTGTAACACACACAAATACTCACGCATTCTCCCACATGCACACAGACATGAGATGAGTGTGCACCATATCTACACAGGTCTGCCCACAATCACCCCCCCAGGTGACATGCACACACGGGCACACACGATACAGTCAAGGAAATAGCAGGTGCTCCAGAGCATCAGAATGCACAGGGATTCCCGGGCCCTGGATCATTAAAGTCAATGGCCATTAAGTAGCTGATCCCTCATTCAATTCTGCGAACATTTGTGGGCATCATCTGTGGCCCCCTCCATTTCTGCACAGCTTTGGAAGGATTCTGGAGGGTAAGGATGAGTGAGGGAGGTCAGGGTCTCAGAGTCTTGGCTGTTGGTAAGCCTTTCCCACCGCAGCTCTTCTCCTCCCGGCTGTATGCAGATGTTGTTCTCATGTTCCAGAGGGGGCTTGGCTCCTTAATCCATTTTCTTTGGCCTTTCTGTGGAGATTAGACAAGTGCCCTCTTGGCCACCGAGATCAGCTAATGTTCCCTGGGGACTGGAAGCTTCCTTTTTCCAGTTGGGGACGGGTGTTGTTTCTTGAGTGTCTGGACATCCCTTTCCACTGCTGGGTGTGAACAAGGCAGGGTCTGGGGACCGTGCTCTCTGGGGACATGAGGCCCAGCTGAGGGGGCCAAGAGAGCTGGGCAAAGTTCAGTTCTCAAGGTCAAAGAAGTGGCTAATGTCTAAAATAAACCTTAACAAAATCAAGTGAGGCCTGTCTGGGAGCAGTAGGGCAAAGTGTCAGCTGAGCAGCCCAGACAGAGAGTCACTTATATTTCCTAGCTTTGGTTTTGTCATCTGTAATATGGATTTATTCATCTGATACCTTGGCTCCCGCCTCACTAGGAAGACTGAAAGACAAATGGGATAAGGGACCCCCGGTTTCTTTGCTGGACCTTCGAGGCCCCTCTATGACCCGACCCCTCTTACTGTCCTCCCCAACCTTGTTGCTAACCTCCCCACCGCTCCCTCCCACAGCAGTTACACCGAACAACCTAAAGTTCTGCAAACACACTCTGGTCTTTCTTGGCACCACACCTTTGCCCGTGCCCTTGGAATGCCCTTTCCTTACATGTTCCCTCAACAAATTTCTTCTGACTTACCGAGACCCCCCTGAGCTGTGGTCTCCTGCAGGGACCCTGCCCTGATCAACTCATGCAGCACTGGACGTTTCCTCCTCTGTGACCCTGGCCCACATCCTCTTGCCCCATGGGGGGCCCTGTAAGGACAGGAACCATGTCCTGGCCATCCCCGCATCCCCAGGTGTCTCTAAGAGCTCGTCTGATGCTGGTGGATGATGAGCACACTAAAAATGTCAGGTTTTAAAAAGACAGCAACTTATTTTAAAAACCAGATGCAGAATTTCTCTCTGGGAAATAACTGCTTTTGTTTAGCAGTTATGTCTAGGGAGTAAAAGGTGATGTTTGGAGAGTAAAAGATGAAGTCCACTGCTGTCCTCCCCATCTCAAGACGTGGTCAGAATGAGCCAGAAAGAGAAGGGGAAAGAGGAAAGGAGAGGAATTGCTCTACAAAACCGAGTGGAAGAATTTGGAGTTTCCAGAGCGGCTAGGAAAGAGGAAAGCCAGGAGGAGCCAGGAAGGGTGGGGGTGGACGGTGGGGAGGAGGACCTTGAGATACTGTGGGCCTCTGGGGCTCCTGGGACGAACGCCCAGTCTCTCTGACGAGTCAGAGCGGAATTCCAGTTTGTGCACAGTGCTGGCCACCATGTAAACCTCTCCAGCCCCGCCTCCCAAACCTCAGTAAAGTCAGCCGTACACAACAAATGCCGCGTGTTGGTGGGCCTTGGAGGACACCAAAGGAAGGGGGCCGTGCTGGGTGCCAGTGGGGAGAGGCCAGCAGGTCTGGAAGAGAGATGACACAGCAGATGCCATGAAAACCTATCTCCACTGATAGACAGGATCCAGGCGCAGGCCCTTACCGCCACAGTGAGTGGGGGTGGGATGCAGGTCTAGCACCTGCCCGGAGGCCTTGGGGACACTGGGCAGCCAGAGGTCCATTAGCATGACAATAGGAATGACTGGTCTGGAGAAGCTCTGTGGCCTGGGGAGTGGGAGTGAAGTGGGGCTGGGGACCAAGAGGGACTTCCCGAGGGCACCTGCCCAGGCCCGGATGCACGCTCAGGAGGAGGACCGGAGGAGCCTGGCAATGCCTGAGGATCTGCGGAGGGATGGTCATGCTGAGTCTGCAGCTAATGGGGTGCATCAGGGGGCAAGGAGGAGCTATGCCGGGAGCATACAGATCCAGGGGAGGGGCAGCCTACCAGGGACAGGCCCACACCTGCCGCCTGGCCCAAATGGGCTGGGGCTCCATTGAGGCAGCTCTGAGTTGTGCAGCAGACTCTGATCCAGCCCCCCGACAACTGCCTCCCTCCCCGGGGGGCCCACACAGCGAGCAGGAGGCTCCCAACATGTTCATCACGCCTGCCCCTGGGGAGGCTGAGGAGAGTTCACCCGGCTCAGCCATTCAGCACGTCTATGAAATTAGACTGAGCAATTAGGCCAGTTTAGAGGCAGAGCGATGGGGCAGGAGGAAGGCATGCCAACCAAGGGGTGCCTATCCTTACTTACACAGCAAAGCCATGCTCACAACCAGGGAGCATCCAGCTTCCCCTGGCCTGCGGGCTCTGGGGTCCCGGGAGCTCAGGCCAAGCTGGGGAGAGAACTGTCCAAGAAGGGAGAGTGAGAAACATGAGCAACCGAGGGAGACAGCTGGAGGCTCTGACGCTGGGTGATCAGAGAGGAGAGTGCAGGATGTGGCCCTAACACAGGGAGCAGTTTGGGAGAAACTCCTTAGGGACCGCGTTCTCAGGAAAAGGAAGGAAAGCGGCTCATTCATTCAACAGACATTTCCTGGGCACCTGCTCACGTGCCAGTTCTCAGCATTCGTGGGAGTTCAGGAGAGCAACTGGGTTGGAATTTAAATGTCTGCACAAAGAGCAGAGACCTGAACCTGAATAGTGAACTTGAGCTCCACATTCGGCGGGCTCTAATTTCCTCGTGATCCAGAGAGTCTGGAGGAAGAATCCTTGACTTGACAGGGAGGTGGGGACAAGGAGAGAAGCCAAAGGTGGAAGTAGGAAATGGACTTGGAGATGTCTAGCAGCCTGACTAATGAGCCTTCAGTGCCAACCCGGCCGAGGTGGCTGTGCCCGCGGCAGGCACCAGCTCCCTCCACAGACAGTGATGGAGGCCTCTGCGCTCTGACCAGCTGAGCGAGGCCACGTGTGGGCTGAAGAGTGCAAGGACTGGGGGAAATAGAAGTGAAAGGACAGGTGGGAAAAAGGCTCACCTGGGGCAGTGGCAGCAAAACGGAGGCATGGCTCGCAAGCCTTTGGGGGGCCTGGGGCAGCGTCCAGGGAGAGGGCCGGTCTGTCTGAAGGTGAGGAGGCCTGGCATCCGCTTCCAGCTGGGCTGTTCCTGAGAGTGTGGGGTGGCCCAGCGAGCAGCCAGAGGGAAGGGAGGGCAGAGGCAGGGGCGGGAGCATCCAGAGAGCGTGGCCGAGAGGCAGGGCAGGCACATTCGACTCGTCGCCCCTGGCATCAGTAGGGTTCCTCACCTCCTTCCCCCATCCCCCCTCAGCCAGGCCTGGTCAGGCTGAGTCAGGAACTTGGTGACAAAGCGAGCAGAAGGGCCTGAGGACGGCTGGGCAGAACAAGGGAAGAGATGTAGCAAAACCCAAATCATACAGCAAAATAGATCCTTCCCCAAGTGATGCTATTTAGATGGCCCCATTAGGGTTTGGTGCATTTTCCTGACAGTATTTCTTTTCTTTTTTTTTTTTAAAGATTTTATTTATTTGACAGAGAAAGACACAGCGAGAGAGGGAACACAAATGGGGAGTGGGAGAGGGAGAAGCAGACTCCCCGCCGAGCAGGGAGCCCGATGCGGGACTCGATCCCGGGACTCCAGGATCATGACCTGAGCCGAAGGCAGTCGCTTAACCACCCCCGCCCCCAGGGAGAGAGAAACCCTGGCACCTTTGTCCACTGACAAAGGCTCGGGGCAGCAGTGCTCATAAAAGCACACATAAAGCCCCTGAGAGCGGGAAGTGTCCAATTCTGGAGGGATGGCTAAATAAACTGTGGCAAAACTCACACTGTAGGATGACAGGGAGCAGCAGGGAATGATCGAGCTGTGGCTGTACCAGCAACCTGGGCGAATCCCGGTGACCTGACGAAACCACGGAGTCTCCGCACACCGCGTATGGTGCGATGCCCCCTTGATGAAGATCAGAAAGAAGGCAAAGGGCACAATCATTGTTTAGGCAAGCCTCCTGTGTTAAAACTGCAGAAAGGAGGGAGGAGAGAGGGAGAGAGAGACAGAGAGAGTCTAGAAAGACAAGAGGGGAGGGCAGGAAGGGAGGAGAGGAGGGAGAGTGAGAAAAGGAGAAAGCAGCTCACTGAAGTAAGCATCGGAGGGGGAGGGCAGGACAGTAGGATTAGGGAAAAGCCCATAGATAAATTCTAACTTGTGCTTTGAGTAGCAGGTTCATGGTTGGTTGTTACATTCCTAAGCCAAAAAATGTTTTAAAAATCAATAAAAAAGGGTCATCATGAAACAGAGTGTGTCCCAAACAGCAGTTTATGGCCAATACAATTCTGTGCTCTGAGGGACAAAAACATTGTGGAACCCCCCCCCCTTGGAGGTCCCTTTTGAGACCTTGGTTCAGCTCTCCTAGTGTCCTCAGGATGTCCCCAGATCCCATCTACCCCTTTTCTACTGTCCCCTCCCTCTTACCATGACTCCATCACTTCCTCTGGGCATCTCTCTGAGCTCAGCCTTGAGAGGATGCTCAGAAAGCAGAACCATGGGAAGAGGGGACCCTTAAGACAAGAGGCCCGTGTTGCACCCCCAGACAGCAATGCAGGGAGGGCTGCCTGCGTTCAGCAAAGAGCAGATGGAGGAATGACTGTCCCCGTGTCTGACGTTGGTCCTTGTCCTCTTCCTGCTATCGGCGACTTGCTGACCTCCCTCGCTTCACCTTTGTGCTCATGATGGGTTGTGGTCTGTGTTGGGGGGCACTTCTTGTCAAAGATCTACAGGCTCCAAAATCACAGTAGCCCTCCGCCACATCCCTGCGCCAGCCACATCACTGGCTCCTCTTCTAGAACGGCATTCATTCACTCAGAAGCATTTACTGAGGGCGCACTGTGTTCCAGGCGCTGTCCCAGATGCCGAGAACACAGCAGTGAACAAAAGGAGCAACATCTTTGCCCCTGGGGCACTTATCTTCTTGGTGGGAAGAGGGCGGGCAGGACGACAGACAATAACAAGATAAATGTGAAAGAGACCCACGGTGGTATATAGGGGTAGTGAGTGTCGTGGGCGGGGAGAGGACCAGGGCTAACTAAGGGTAAGGAGCCGGCTGGCTGGTGTTTTAACCAGAGAGGCCAAGGATGGCCTGTTGAGGTGACATTTGAGTACTGATCTGAAGGAGGTGAGAGGGCAAGCTATGGGGATACTGTTGGGGGTGGGGGAGGAGACTTCCAGGCAGAGGGAACAGCCAGGGCGAAGTCCTCTGCAGCGGATGTGCCTGGACACAGGGAAACTAGGGAGGGGAGGCGAGGTGATGTAAGAGCCAAGGCAAAGGGGATAGGTAAGGAGGCAAAGGTGACACCCGGCGGGGATCAGGGGTGACCTGGACCAGGCAGGTGGCCGTGGAGGTGGTGAGATATGGTTGGGTTCTGGGTGCACTTTGAAGGTAGAGCTCATAGAGTGGCTGTGATGTGAGGTGTAAGAGAGGGGTCAACGATGCCACTGGCTTTTTGTCCTGAGCGCCTGGAAGGAGGGTGTTGTCATACACTGAGCTGACACAAAGCTGTGCAGGACAGGTCTGAGGAAGAGAGGAATTCCGTTTCGGCAGTGTCAGGGCAAGATGGCTGTGGGATGTCCAAGCCAAAGGTCAGTGCGCAGTTCGAGGGCTAAGTGAGAAGGCAGGGAAGAGCCCTGCTTCCAGAATACTCAACGTCCCATGGGGCACCTGGGTGGCTCAGTTGGTTAAGCGACTGCCTTCGGCTCAGGTCATGATCCTGGAGTCCCGGGATCGAGTCCCGCATCGGACTCCCTGCTCAGCGGGGAGTCTGCTTCTCCCTCTGACCCTCCTCCGCTCATGCTCTCTCTCATTCTCTCCAATAAATAAATAAAATCTTTAAAAAAGAATACTCAACGTCCCTTTACCGGCCACACCCCAGTGCACCTTGGGGCTTCGAGAGGACAAGGATCATTTCCTAGGCATCCCGGTTTCTCAGTGTCCACTACAGAATGGTGAACGAATGAACAAACGAATGAATGCTCGAAGAATAAGAGGGTGTCCACCTGCTGGTCTGATCCACGATGACCGTGTATGAGCAGAGAGCAGCAGCTGAAGCAAGGTGTACGTAACTACAGGCGCATTTTCGGAGCGGTCTGTCTAGAGAGAGTGACCGTCCCCCCTTTGAGGACTATCCCAGGCACTCGGGTGAAACTTGCCTGGAAGGGTGTCAGGGAGGGTGACAGGGGTCCACTTGGGTTCAAGGTGCTTGGGCTGACATCACTGCCTCTGCTCATTAGCCCCAGGGAGGGGAGCGAGACCTCTGCAGGGGGCCTGGCCTCTGGGCAAAGACAGTGTCCCCCTTCCCCAGAGGTCTCCTGGGGCCTCCCTGCTCTCTTTTAGATGGCTTGGTCCAGCCTGGTAGTTTTCAAACATTCTCTTTTTAAGGGCATGGAACCCTGTAATAAATCTCCCTGGGAGGGGGAAGAGGGAAGAGAATCCCCAGGCGTGGGGGACCCCAGGTGGCACAGGGCACAGCAAGAGGAAGGCGGGGTCCCCAGTGCTGGGTCAGGGACCAGCTGTGTTCAGCCACACAGATTCCTAGGCCCCACTCCAGAGACTCCGAGTCCGTGGCTGTTCTTTGCCTAATGGGTAAATCCTTGGCCTCTGGTTTCCAATCCTGTTCCCTAAGGTCTAGGATGTGGACAAAGCGCTTCCCCACTCTGAGCCTGTTTGCTCCTCTTATAAAAATCCAGGTTCTGTGAGTACCTTGTTTATAGATGAGGATTCAGCAAGACAAAGGCCCTAAAGCCTTCCTATTGTGACTATCAAAAGGCTCCTCCAGGATGAGTAGCTGGGAGGTCACCACCCCCCTGAGGACACCATTGTTGTCAGACTCCATGGAGCATCTCCACCTTCTTCACAGTGTTCAAGCACTGCCCCCCCCCCTCCCCGCAGCTGTGAGTGTCCGCCTCTCTCCTCGCCCTTCCTCCCCCTCCTCCTCCCTCCTGCCTCTCACCTGCCTCCTCTCAGCCCCTGCCCTGACCCCCGAGAGGGACGCAGCCATTCTGCAGGGCATCACCTGTGAGACTAGCAGGTGTTACAGGAGACAATGGACTTCTGGCAAGGCCTCCTCTCCCCGAAGCCTCTCAGAAATTGGGGGCAGCTTCTGAAGATGCTGTTTTTGGCCCAGGCACCAACCAGCGCAAACAAAGGCATTTTCTACGGCTGCTGGGAAGGCGACAATTGTTTTCATTCAGCGAACATTCGCTGCTGATGCCCGTGTTTTCTCTTGGAAGCCAACGTTTGGTGGAGAAGACAATGCCAAGCTCAATATTGTCTCTGCATAAAAATCCCTTTAATTTTTTAATCGTTTGGCAAACAGCTCCTTCCTCCCTCCCCTCGCCCTTCTGTTCTTCTCCCCCGCCCTCTCTGTCTCTGGCTGGGTCTCCATCACACCCAACATCTGGGCCGGAGGGGAAAAGTTTGGTGGGTCACACAAGTGTTTCCAGACCTACAAAGGGTGGACTTTGTGCAGCGGCTCGATGTGTGCACATTGTTGTTGCAGGTGTTTTATTTGGATAATTGAGGTTGATGCAGACATGGCCTTCAGCCCCCTCCCTATCCTATTCCAGCTGCTTATATTAAGCTCTGGTTAAGAGAGGCCAACCACACAGTGATGAAGGGCCCCTATGCTGCCAGCCAGGGCTGGGGTGACGGTAGTTCTCCATCACTCTCTGGCTGAGGGCTGAAGCAGCTGTGGGCCAACAGGCCCCTCTTGCTTCCGGAGTACTCCATGGGGAGGATACCCCCATCTCACTCTCTGTGCCAAGGTCCAAAGGTACGCAGAGGTCCGGGCTTCCAAATTCCCTAGATCCAGGAGGGAGAGTGCCCTGCCCTGTGCCCCGCCATGCCTCCTTCCTGACAGCACCACAGCTGGGCCTGGACTGCTCTCTCCCACCGCCATCATGGTGTCTGCCCTTCTAGAGCTGCCCTCCCATCACACTACCTGGAATCAGGCCTCGTCCCCACCCTCTTTGGATGGTAATGCATACCAGGAACACCACAATTTGGACCTGACTCAGGTCTCCTTCCCTAGGGGAAACTTGTGTTTCCAGAACGCAGCCCAGAGGGAGAAGTGGATCTGGGCAAGACTTGCAGAATTAATAGATAAATGGGTAAATAAATCAAGGAGCGGATGGGTGGATGAACATGTGAGGCGGTGAATGGGTGAGTGAATGAGTGACCCACACGTCGTGTGAGAGACCAAGTGAATAAATGAACTCATGCCTGTGTTTGTGCCCAAGGGCCCAGTGTGCACCCGGACACTGGAGGTGAGTCCGAGAAATGTGAGATTGTGTGGAACGAGACTCCGTGGAGCTGGTAAAGGGCGATTGCGTCTGTTCCTTCTCGCCGGTAAAAGGTCCACCGTCGCAGGAAGGGCACCAACTTTGGATCCCAGGCCCTTTACTGGGCTCCACTGCTGGCTTTGTCATTTCTTGGCTTGTGAACCTGAGCAACTCGCTTCACTTCTCTGAGCCTCAGTTTCTTCATCTGTAAGATGGGATGAGTGGGTACCTATCTTTTGGGTGGAGTGGAGAATTTGAGGATTTGAACATAGAGCGCTTACTATTAGTAAGCTGTCTCCCTAAAGGAGGCTGAGGTTTTCAGGTCAATGGAAAACACAGGCTTTGGGGCGAGACAGGGAGTAGCTGACCATTGCCTGACAGTGTGTGAAGACCACCTTTTGGCTCCAAGGGAACATCTTTCTCTCTCTCTCTGTGGAAAGACATCTGGCTCCAAGGACATCTGCGGGAACACAGATATACCCAGAGGATACCACCAGACTCCTCTGTCTTTCCCCTCTCTGTCCTAGCTCCCGGTGGATGTTTGACATCACGTGGACCAAGCCAGAGTGGGTGGATTTAGAACAAATCCTTCTTGGTGTGAACGATGGAACTTTCTAGAAAGAACCACTACTAAATATTAGCACGGGCACACCAGAGAGAATGTTCGGTTCACTGGGGCTGAGCAGGCTCATCACCAAGGCCTACCATCACTGTGAACACCATGATGGAGAGCCTGGATGCCGCTGCTGAGGTGCTCCCTGGCTTGTGGCCTTGGCCATGTGATTTTGAGGGTTGACCTCCGTTTCCTCTTCTGTGTAATAGCAAGAATAGCATCTACCTCAATGCTTGGAGTAGAGCCTGGCACACAGTGAGCAATGTCGTAAGTGTGAGCTAGGATAGTAGATGGGATGATAATCCCCAACTACATGCGCCTTCTTGCAAGAAGATTATGCAAGCGCTCCCCATGGCTTTGGGGCTTGGGCATGGGACTTGCTTTGACCAATGGCGTCTCAGCAGGTGGGACAGTGTTCTAGTTCCCAGAAGAGCTTTTACGAGTATCTTCTGCTGGCTCTCTTCCTCTCACCTCTACCATGAGAACAACATATTCTAGATACCAGTTGTTCCTTCAGCCTAGGACCTGGGACAAGACACGTGGAGCCCAGCCAAGTCTGGCCAAGTGCAGGCAAGCTGCAGCCCCCATACAATGAGGGCAAGAAACAAATGTTTGCTAGGATAAGCCATGAGATATCGGCATTCTGTTACTGCAGCAAAGCTGACCGATACAGCTGCTGTTACTCTCATTATCCCCATTTTATAGACGAGGAAGCCAAGGCTCCAAGAAGTGAGGTTACTTGCTCGTGGCCACACACTGATTAAGGGGTGCAGATGGAGTTCACACTCAGGATCACTCATTCATTCAACAACTAGTGGCTGGCCCTGCAAAGGTAGATGGGGCCCCTGCTCTGGTGGAGCTTACATTCGGTTGGGCAGAAATAGAAAAATACAGGTCAGCCAGTAAATAAACAAGAAAATTGGGGGTGGTCATAAATGGTTCGAAGGATATAAAATAGGGTGATGTGATCGTGCCTGGGGAGGGGTGAGGGAGGAGCTTTGACAGGACAGTCAGAGAGGATCCTCCCTCCCCCCAGCCCCGCCCCAAGGAAGTAGCATCTCCTTGAAGAGGTCAAGGGTAAGAAGAAGTCGGCCCTGGAAGGAGGCAGGAGAAGACCGTGGCAAGCAGAGGGAACAGCAAATGCAAAGGCCCTGAGGCTGGAACCAGCTTGGGGTGTTCCAGGAACAGAAAAGGACCCAGGGTGGCTGGGGGCGAGTGAGGGCCGAGAGTGGAGGATGGGAGTGCAGAGGGAGAAGGGCCAGTCACCTGTGTTTTGTCATCCCTGATCCGGAAGGAGGGTGGAAATGTAGTCTGAGGGCCTGGAGGATGACCTTCAGGTGACCTTGGGTGGGGGTGGTACCCGACTCTGGTCTGGGGAAAGCTGGAGTCTGGATAGATCTGGAGGGAAAGCAGTTCTGCCTTAGACGGGTCTGTTTGCCACCAGGGGGCCGTTAAGTGGGCAGTGGGCTGTAAGGGCAGAGCTGGAGTTCAGGCCCCATTTAAAGAGACAGGGTGGGGCGCCTGGGTGGCTCAGTTGGTTGAGCGACTGCCTTCGGCTCAGGTCATGATCCTGGAGTCCCAGGATCGAGTCCCACATCGGGCTCCCTGCTCAGCAGGGAGTCTGCTTCTCCCTCTGACCCTCCCCCCTCTCATGTGCTCTCTCTCTCATTCTGTCTCTCAAATAAATAAATAAAATCTTAAAAAAAAAAAAAATAAAAAAAAAAAAAAATAAAGAGACAGGGTGGGGGCGCCTGGCGGGCGCAGTCGGTGGAGCGTGTGACCCTTGATCGTGGGGTTGTGAGTTCAAGCCCTGTGTTGAGTGTGGGGATTACTTAAAAATAAATCTTTTTAAAAAATACTTTTTAATAAAAAAATAAATAAAATAAAATAAAATAAAATAAAAGGGACAGGGTGTGATCCCCTGTGTCGGGGGCACCACATTTGAAAGACAGTTAGCCTTACAGGAGCCAATGAAACAGTCTGAGACGGAGAAGCCGGCGGGGTACTTCTGCCCAGTTTCAGAGGAGGAGCTCATTATTCAGAAGCTCTGTGACCCTCGAAGCCTGAGACCGTGCCCTGTCTGATCTGGTAGCCGCCAGCCACAGGTGACCACCGAGCACTCGAAATGTGGCCGGTCCAAGTCGACACGCACTCAAAGTGTAAAACACACCAGACTCCAAAGATGTAGTGTGACAAACAGAATGTAAAATATCACATTAATAATTGTTATATTGATTACATGTTAAAATGATAATATTTCGGGCGCCTGGGTGGCTCAGTTGGTTAAGCGACTGCCTTCGGCTCAGGTCATGATCCCGGAGTCCTGGGATCGAGTCCCACATCGGGCTCCCGGCTCGGCGGGGAGCCTGCTTCTCCCTCTGACCCTATCCCCTCTCATGCTGTTTCTCTCTCTCTCTCTCTCTCAAATAAATAAATAAATAAAATCTTAAAAAAAAAAAGATAATATTTCCCATATATTGGGCTAAATAAAATATAAGGATAAATCAATTTTACCTGTTTCTTTACATTTATTTTTAATTTTTATTATGACTATTTTTTTTTATCTGTTTCTTTACTTTCAAAAATGTAGTTACCAGAAAATCGAAAATCACAATGGGGCTCACATTTGTGGCTTGCGCTGTCTTTCCACTGGGCTCCGCTATTGTAGAAGGACCACAATGGGGTGCCGCCCCACGAAATGACATAACTGCTCAAGCACTGGCCAGAGTCATCCCCAAGACTTTCCTCCTCCTGTTCTCCAGGGTCCCTGAGCTCCTCCAGCCAAGAGTAGGTGTCAGATTTCTCCACCAAGACTGACAAGTTCTCACTCCAGCCCCTCCGGACCTGTTTTTGCCTAGAAACCACATGCAGTTTCCATCAGAAAGAAAAATACACACAACATGAAACTAAAGAAAGGAGCAAAATTTCCCTGACGCACTGCCAAGCAACTGTTCCATTTCCCACAACGCCCTGCAGTTTCTTCAAACACAAAGACGTTTGCCACATGGTCAATGAAATCATTTGGGAAAGTGTCAAAAGACCATCCATGGCGCTGGAAAGTTTCAGAGCCCTGAGATTTCCCCATTCTCCCTAATGGTTTCAGGGCCATTTATCTGGCCCCCTAGCTCAGAGCTCCCGGGGCGGGGGGTAATCCCTGAGATCACACCCCTGTAAATCCACACCGCCCCCCCACCCCACCAGACCTCACAAGGATTGCCACTGAGGGTCCGCATGAGCCCTGGAGGCACCTTGGGACTCTGAGCCATTATCGTTTCTCCTTTGTGGAGGGTATTTGAACGCAGTAGGGTCAGGCAGTTTTTGAAAAGTGTCATCTTCCCTGCCTGCCCACAGCCTAGACTGGTTAGGCCACCTTGCCCTGGGGCTATTAAATGAGGTGGACCGTCAGTGGAGCGAGCCAGAGACCTTAATGCTGCAAGAGAGAGACAGAACTCCAAGAGACCGCACAAAGAGAGAGCCCAGAGACAGTGAGACAGAGAACAGAAGGAACACAGAGCAAGGAGGACACCTTGGGTACTCAGGTAGGTTCAGGACTGAAGAAAGCTCAGAAGAAGGGAGTGCATTCACTCATTCATTCACAAAAACAGAACTGAGTCCTTCTATGTGCGGGGCACCGCCTTAGGCGTGACTAATTCAGCAGAGAGTGCAGCAAATCTGGCGTCTGCCCTCCCGGGCTGGCAGACCTATTGGGAAGATTAAACCAAGAATGTGTGAATGTATTTGTAAGGAAAACTGCAAGTGCTATGAAAAATAGGGATGTGACACCATGAAATCCCCACCAGAGACGTTTGAACTGAGCTGGGAGACCAGGAAAACCTTCCTTGAGGAAACGATATTTGAGCTGAGATCTGAAGGGTGACTTGGGGTTAACTGCATAAAAAGGAAAGCGAGCATGCCAACCAAGCAGAGGAAATGGCATGTGCAAAGGCCCTGTGGCAGAGGGAGCAGAGTGAATTTGAGGAATGGAGGGCAGTGTGGTTAGAGCAGAGCTAGCTAAGGAAAGCTTGGTAAGAGATGAATCTGGAGATGAAGGCAGGGCCCAGACCACACGGGCCTCATAGAGGCTTCAGAGTCAGGTTAGAAAGTAGAGTTGAGATTCTGAAGCCACAGGCTAGAAAGAGGAGGAGACTTATTCATTGCCAAGGAGAGCAGGTGCATGGTGACACATGGTGGAAGCAGGGATAGAAGTGGGGACTGTGCTGGGAGTGGGTCACACCTGCAGTCAACCACATCTGGGTTCACAGCCCCAAGATAATTTGTACTTTATGGGGGTACCCTGACGACTAGATGAAACAATGCCTGAGATGCACTTGGTGGAGTGTTGGCACGTGACGAGTGAACACATTATAAAGCAATTACATATTAGTCTATTATTCATATTGTGGAGATGGGGTGGGGGACCTAGACAGGGAGCCCCACAGCAGAGCTGAGACCTAGCGCCAAGATGGTTTGGGTCCATGGAGGAGTGGGCTTGGTGAGAGGTATAGCAGTCGGGCACAGCATGCCGGGCAGGGCACTGCCAGGCGTCCCCAGGCCCTGCCACCCCAGTCCAGGGACCTCGGTTCCTGCCTTCCCTCCCGTCCGCCTGGGAGTTGGCTGGTGTTTCCCATAAGGGCAGTGGACAGAGGCGGTGTCCCTGGGCTCTGCCCTAGTGTCTCCCCGTAAGGATCTCAGATGACCATGCTGGCATGGGCTTCTGAGGCCTCACCCTGTACCTTACGGGTGGAACCTTCGGGGAGCCTGGAAGGTTAGCATCAGCGATGTGAACAATGGGCGTTACTGTACCTCAGGCTTCTCAAAGATCCCAAACTTTTACTCTGCCTTTAAAATTTTTTTTTCAGAGCGCCTGGGTGGCTCAGTCATTAAGCATCTGCCTTCGGCTCAGGTCACGGTCCGAGGGGTCCTGGGATCGAGCCCCGCATCGGGCTCCCTGCTCAGCGGGGAGCCTGCTTCTTCTTCCCCCACTCCCCTTGCTGTGTTCCCTCTCTCGCTGTGTCTCTCTCTCTGTCAAATAAATAAATAAAATCTTTAAAAAAAAATAAAATAAAAAATAAAATACTTTAGGGGCGCCTGGGTGGCTCAGTTGGTTACATGTCTGTCTTCAGCTCAGGTCATGATCCCAGGGTCCTGGGACCGAGCCCCTGCATCGGGCTCCCTGCTCGGTGGGAAGCCTGCTTCTCCCTCTCCCACTCCCCCTGCTTGTGTTCCCTCTCTCGCTGTGTCTCTCTCTGTCAAATAAATAAAATCTTTAAAATTTGTTTTTCAATTTCAAAGGTTCGGAGCTTTTTGGGGTTTTGTTGTTGACATGGGTCAGAAGAAATGCAAACAAAAGAACCTGGGGATTCGGGAGGTAATTAGTATACATATAATATGTTTTTGGTTTTCTCTTAATTATGAAAGTAACATATACCCAAACCGGAAACTTATAAAACACAGAACAAGACAAATTAAAAAATTGACCTAAACCAACTCTCCATAGATACTCACTGTTAATGGTATTAGTGTATAGTATATGTATATATATATATATATATATATATATATTTGAGCTCTTATTACAATATAGACCAGCCACCGCACTGGGGCATTTTACGCACAATCTTATTTTTTTTTTTTTAAGATTTTACTTATTTATTTGAGAGAGAGAGAAGAAGAGAGAGCACAAGCAGGGGGAGCAGCAGAGGGAGAGGGAGAAGCAGACTCCCCGCTGAGCAGGGAACCAGACGCAGGACTCGATCCCAGGACCCTGAGATCATGACCTGAGCCAAAGGCAGACGCTTCACCGACTAAGCCACCCAGGCGCCCCAATGCATGATCTTATTTTGTCCTCACAACAGCCCTATAAGGTAGGACTATTATTATTCCCATTGCACAGATGAGGAAAGTGACCCTCAGGGCTGCTACACAGTTTGTTCAAAGTCATTCACACTAAATGAGGAGAAGCAGGTCTGGAATCCAAACCCGAGCCTGTCTGACCACCGGCACACGCAGCTTCGGACGTGCGTCACGTCCTCGCCACCTTCCTTTCTATACACACATTTATGCACATATATACACATCTCTAGTAATAGTTACCCTTATACTGATTGCATGAACCAGATTATTTTGCTTTTTCACTTTGCGGCATATCGTGTGTATTTCCTCAAATCAACCATATTCTTCTACAGCACTGTTGTAAACGTCTGCACTGAGTTCTGCAGTGTAGACAGGTAGCTCAAACCTTGGCTCCAGTGTCATCTGGGAACTTGTTGGAAATGCGAATTCTCAGGCCTTACCCCCAGACCTGCCGCATTAGATATTCTGGGGTGGGGTCTGGGAATCTGTGCTTTAACAAGCCCTCAGGTGATTCTGACACAGCTGACGTTTAAGAATGGACCTTTCAGATGTTCTGTGTTTTCCTGAACTAATCCCCTATAATAGGCATGTTTAGATGATTTCCAGGCTTTGGTTATCAAAGACCAGGCAAAATAACCATCTTCATTTGCCCACATGTGAAGATCAAGAAAATGGTTTTAAAATAAAACAGGTGTTGAAACCAAATCAAAACAAACAAAAAACATGGATTACTAGATGTTACACTCAAAAAAAAAGAAACTAAAGAAAAGCATGAGAGATTTTGGTCAGACCCAAGGAAGGACTTTCTTTCCTGGCAGGACCACCTGGCAGGGAGGAATGTCTCTGGAGCACGGGAACTCACGCATGGGGACAGCTCTGTCCTGCGGGCAGCCCAGGAGGGCACTGCTGACGCACTCCAGGCCTTTCTCACAGTTTCTGGGCTTTGGAGCATATGGGCTGAGATGTTTATGAAAGAGACAACTGCTGTCTGGGCCCACCCAGCGGGAGGAGGGCAGAGGGGCCGGGAGCCTCAAAGATGGATCTGGAGGGCAGGCTGGCCACTCACCTCCCAGCTGGTGATTTCATTAAGTGAGCACCTGCTGGGTGGGCTCAGCCCCACTCCTCACTGCTGCCCTGCCAAGCCGTGTGGCTTGTTAGCCTGAGGCCAAGCCCAGACTTCAGAAATCAACTCCAGGCTGCTCCCCGGGGTCTGGGAAGACACCCTCCATCTGATGCCGAGTGGAGATCTGTCAACAGGGTATTTTGCTGCCTGTTCTGGAGCTCGGACTATCACGAACACCTGCCAGTTCTCATTTCCTGTCCGCCTCTCTAGCCTGCCTGTTGGCAGGAAAACTTCCCTGGAAACTGATGGGCCTGAGGACGCCGTGACAAAGACTTAAGAGAAACGATTTTAACTTTCCTGGCGTGTCTCTTTTTTCTTGCCTGTGACATCCACGTCAGCAATCCCCGTCCAGAGGGAAGAGGAAATGCATGCGGGTTGTAAATTGTAAGCCTTGCCTATTACGTGGGGTTTGGATGTCACTGCTGTGCATTCTGATTCTAGAAGCTGGTGTTGTGGCTGGCTCCTGAGGCAAACACTGCATGTTGGCCTGGGGTCAACAGAACTCTTCCACTTAGTGACTGTGTACCGTGGGCGAGTCCTGTCTCCCTCCTGAGTGCCCGTTTCCCCATTGGCGAACAGAAGTAATGAAGTCTAGCTCACAGGATGACGGAGAGTGCCCTGCACGCAGCAAGCCGCTCAGCAAGGGCTGTCTCTCTCTGTGTGGGAGACGGTGAGATACAGTAATCTGTGCTTTGACCTCAGACATCAGCACATCTTTTTAACTGGCTTTTCCAGTTAACGGGCAGCTTTGGACACGTTATCTTGCCTCTCTGTGCCTCAGTTTCCATATCTGTAAAATGGGGGAACAAAAGCACCCACTTTGTGGGGCTCTCGAGAGAATAAAATAAAATGCTGTCCTTAAAGGGGAGTGACTGTACGGTATCACTAGCCCCAGTTTTCCAGATGTGGCACAGTCTGTACCAGCAAACACCTGGAAATGTGGACACGCCGGGAGAGTCCGCTGCTTGTCAGTGTCGGTGGGACGTTCCGTCGGCAGAGATTTATCGGCCATTTACTGATCCGTGGGTCCCTTGAGTTTGGGGTTTGTAGAGGTCACCTGGCAGAGAGGCCTCGGGACCGGACAGACAGGAGGGCGCGGAGGGGGTCCCTGTGAAGGTCAGAGGAAGTGCACCACCCTCGGCCACCCTCCCGCAAGGAAGCAGAGTTCTCAGCTGGTGTGGCTGCGTCTCAGGGCAGTGGCCATCCCCGACAGCCCCTCTCCCATCACCTCCAGAAATGCAAGACCTTGAACAATTGCAGGTTAGAAATCAGCCCTCAAATTCCACTGCAGGTTATTCAAGGGAGAAAAAGAATAAAAATCAATGCGAACCCAGTCTCCGGTTCTGAGGACCAGTCGCATCTTGTTTATAACGTGCAGGGATCAATAAGAGATGCTTCTTTGGGTCCGTTTTTAAGCTCAATACCATGGATGCAATTTGGTTGACAATTATGAGCAATCAGTTATCTTGTACAGCCTCGCTCCCACTGCCAGCCGCCTGTTCAGGCAATCATGAGCTATTACCGAGGGGGGCCGCGTTGGCGAGGGGCTGGCTACTACAATGCGCTCACCAGTGATCACTCAGAAGTAAACAGAATTTGCTGATCAATTAAGTCATTGGGATGGAGAACTTATGAGTCCTCCAACGCAGAAGCCTGGCTTTTTCTGTTTGTATCCATTAGCCAGGAGTAGGTTGCTATTAAATAAATGATCTTTCTCCCTGGCATTGGCAGTCACAAGGGCCAAGTGTCTAGGTTAGGACTCGCAAGAGTTCGCAAGAGTTCAGAACATCCAGTGCCCCTTGCTGCCATCAAGAATGCAGAGGGATAGTCACCTTCATGACACAGATAGATCTGAGTTGGGTGGATAAAAATCTATGGGGTGCTCCTGGGTTTTAGGCATCCCGGAGAGGGGCCCTGAGCTAGGGCTTGGCAATGCCCTCGTGGGGAACCTTCCTCCAAGATGCTTGGCTTGTGGCCACTTTGCTGCGGGAGCAGCCCTAAGCAGAGTGGGTGAGCGCCGGGGTGAGTGAGTGGGTCATGGACTGCTTTGAAAAATGGGCGCAGGCTCTTCATCCTTTCTCTAGAAAATTGCTCAGATCCCCCAAGTTTTGCATATCATTTTAAGGCAGCCTATGAAACCCGTGATAAGAATGTAAAGCCAAGGGCTTTGGAATCAGATAAATCTTAATAATTCCTTCCCATTTGCAAGCCATGGGATCCTGGGCAGGCAACCTTAGTTCTTCCTCCCTGTAAGGAAATGATAATAGTATTGACCTAATAGATTTGCAGGATGGCCCATGTGAAGCAGTAATCCATATGCCTAGCATGTAGTAAGTGCTTAGTAAACATTAACCAGTATCATTATTAACATGAATAATAACTACTAGTAGGGAGTAAGTATAAATCATGTACTGTCTCTATGCTGCATCTGTAAAATGAAGATATAATGGTTCCTGCTTTGCAGACACCTTTAAGGAAGAGTTACTTAAAAGGATACATGAGAAGCACTTAGCCCAGACCTGGCACATTGTAGGTGCTCAATAAATAGTAGCTGTTTATCATTATGCTGGTTTTTATCTTAATGAATATGACTGATTATTTCCTGCCCCCCCCCCATCTGCCGAGGACAGGCTTGGGCTGAGGGGGATCCTGATGAAGGCCTTGGCAGCTGGCCCATGACAAAGATGGTGGAGTTCATGATGGACTCAGGTGGGGGATAAGGAGTCCACAAAACAACCACATGATGCGAGCTGTCGACCCCAACCCTGTGATGGATATGCTGTGTGACCTTAGCTAAGCCTCTTTCCCTATCTGGACAGCACTTTCCCAAACATATGCTGGGCAACTGAAGTTGATGATTTGCAATGTAGTTGCATTGATTTGTAGTTGGCTCAGCCCATCTAGTTAATTGCTGGAGATATTTCCTGTAGCTGACACTGGGTCTAGACAGGTGTGGCCTGATGCCAGTGGTGGGCCAGGGAGGGGGGGAGGCAATAACTTGACCAAAGGCAAAGAATGCCCCTCCTTTGCCTTCTTTCCTTGGGAAAAATAGGGCTCACTGACTACAGGTGTCTCCTGAAACCTCCTGGCCATCGTGGGTCCTTCCCTCCATCACATCTAGAAGCTTCAAGTTGGGCCACGATTGTCTCCTGTCACCGTCCCAGCAAGCCAGGCAGCCAGGACCTCTCTCCATCCTTCCCTAGCCTTCCTTGAGACCAGGAACCACGGGCTGCCTTTTGCTTAATGCTTCGGCCAAGGTGGTGGGATGCCCAACCTGTGCTGCCTCCACCGTTTGCTTACAGATCTCTCAGAGCCTTCATTTCTCCTTCTGTGGAACAGGATGAATAGCCCTTGCCTCCCCTTACCCCTGTGGCAGAAAGGCAGGACCTCTCCATGTGGAGCAGAGACAATGATGTGGCCACCAGTGAAGCCACTGTCCCCTTCACCAGCCCTTGGAGTGAGCTGGCGCGCCCCAGCAACCTCTCCTAGGGGCCCGAATGGAGGACCGGCTGGGGGTGGTGGAGATGCTGTTTCTCACCCTGGATTTGCTCCCTCCCAGGCCAGCCCCCTTAGTCTGGAGTGTTTCTCTGCAGGAAATTCCTGATGCCATCTCTCCACCTTCCTCCTCCATCTCCCCGCCAGTCCCTGATTCCACGTTCACCCTGTTAACCTTAAAAATCAAACTGCCAGTTATTTTACCAGCAAAAAATGGGTTTATTCAAGAACCGCAAATCACAATCTAGAACAAGCAGGCTATGGCAAAACCACAGGCAAGACCAGGAAATGAAGGAGAGAAACTCTCTTTTATAGAGGAAAGCGGGAAGTTGGGAGGGGCTGTTCTAAACAGAAAGTCCATTGGAGTTAACCTGGGAGCTGGAGTCTGGTGGCTCTTCGTTGGCCGAGTTGTGGCGATGGGTCATTGGCTGGGCTGTTGCTGGGGGAGGAGGAAGCCTGCTTACTTCCTGCTGGGACAGTAAGGTAGTGAAAGTCCCTCTCTTCCCGCTGGGTCTGCCATGGACTTCCAGTGATAGGGCGGACTCTATTCTAAACGAGGTTTGCCTTTATGAATTTTCACAGTCCACACCCTTTCTTGGCACTGCCTCAACTCCCACACTGTTCCTGTGGGCCAGCTCTCAGCCCTTCATTTCAGGGCTCCTACCCCCTCCCCAGGTCCTTCCTTGGGCACCATGTTCATACATGTTCACGGCCAGTGTCACAGTCTATCTTCCTAGGGCAAGTGAGAGCAAGCGGGGCTGGAGTGACTCCAGATACCCTGGGCTGCATTATTAGAAGCATACTATCTAGGAGGAGGGAGGTGACCGTCTTGCTCATGGCCCTGCCAGGCCACCCAAGTGTTATATTCAGTTCAGGTCCCCTGTTATCATGTCCAGAGAACTGGGTGGCTTTCCTTTAGAAAACACTTCTCACTGTCGGTAATTACTTAAGTGACAATTTGTTCATGTCTCGCTTCCTCACCAGATTGCATGTTCCATGAGGCCAGGGGCCAGATGAACTGGTGTAGTTCACCTTGTGTTTACAGCTCCTGCCCACATGTTGCCATGTAGTAGGTACCCAGTATCAATTTATTGAATATATGAATGGATGAATGGATGGTAAAATGGATGGATAGACCGGCTAAGAGGGAAAGTAAAGACTTTCTGTAGAGCCAGCCCCTTACAGGTGTGAGTTTAAAAGAAGTTATGTTAACCTCAAACACAAAGCTGTCTGTTATTTTTGGAGCAAAATTGGTTTATTTGGAGATAATAGAGATATGCAATTCAAGATAAGCAAGCTATGCCAAAACCATAGGCAAGTCCAACAAACAAAGGAGAGGAAACTTATTTCATGGAGAAGAGGGAGGAAGCTGGGAGGGGTTGTTTTGAAAAGTCCCCTGGAGAAAAGCAAGAGTTCAGGTTGAGGATGGTTTCTCATTGGCTGAGTTGCTAGGGTAGTTGATTTCTTATAAGAGATGCAATCTACATCTCTCCCTGTTGGGACTTGTAATTGATGATTCTTTCCTCTTAATGATTCTTCTATTGGGGTCTGTAATTGACAATTCTTCCTGAAATTGACTTTGAATGGTATAGCTCCCCCTCCAGCCTCCCTTTCTAGCTTCACAAATCTACTTTAGTGAAGTTTCTCTTTATTAAATTTCATAGTTAGAAGAGAGAAGAGCCCTATATGCAGAGATCAGTGTTCTGTGGCTGTCTGGGACGGCATCCCATCTCTGAACCAGAACTCAGGTCTCCCCCCACCCCCAGCTCAGGGCATTGCCAGAAAGAACAGGATGGACCACGGGGTCCTGGACATGCTTCTCCCCACCCCTACACTACCATCACCACCCCCCACTCCATCCCATCGGATGGCAACCTTGTGCCCCCAACCATCTTGCTTTCAGGAAATTACAGGATCCTTTCAGGAACACCTGGATTCCATTTTTGGGGTTATTTACATTTTAATGACCAGGAAAAAACCACTTCAGTCCAAAAGGTGATACAGATGAGGTAAGACAGCAAGCCCTTGGGTGAGGCTTTGTAGGTGTTTAGAGAGAAGGTCTCTAGGTAAGGAGGGCTTGATGGTTGTCTGGTTGATGTCCTCCTGGCAGGTTTGTGGGCCATGCAGCTTCTTATCCCAACTCCTGTTCCCAACAGGTACTGTTCCAGAAACGTTCTTGATTTCCCAAACAGGGCTGGGTTCTCAATGGCGGGCATTATGGCAGCCTTTCAGAACCGAGCCGCAGGCTCTCCTTTTCTCTTTGCCCCAGACTAGGGTTCCTCTACCTGCCCAGGCCACCCAGGCTGGCTGGAAGCCCCAGTTCAGCTCCTCCCAGAAATGTTTTTTCTGCACTGGGGCCATAGCTTTTGCAGAGACAGGGCTGGAATGGCCAGGCTGCTAAGACGCCAGGAGTGGGTTTGCAGCAAGCCCCAACCCCTCCCTGTAATTAGGCAGGCCCTGGTGGGAAAGAGGAGGGGAGTGAGAGCAGACAAGCAGCACCAGGTAACAGAAAGACGACTGCATGAAGTGCCTGTGGATTCTCAATGTAAACAGTCTCCCCAAAGGCTCAGATGGCTATCCATGACCCCAGAGAGAATCCTGGGGCTCTCTGGGGAGGGTGGAGATGGGCTGAAGAAGAGGGGCCTTTCCCCAGTCAGTCTGGGTGGGTGGGAAATGCTCTCGCAATGAAAAGCAGACCCACTTGGGCCTAAGTGGCTGGTCCGTGCAGCTCAGGCGTGTGGTATTCACAAGCCTAGCATTTGCTCGAATGGCAAGGCACTGTGGGCCCTGGCTGTGACGCTCAGCGTGGCCCTGCCACCCCCTTCTCGGCCACTCTGTGACTTCCCATCAGTGAAACAAATACGCAGAACGCACACGACAGTGGCCTGGACGGCCAGGCACGGGCGGACACACGCACTCACACACGTCTGCACACGCAAGCACGTTGGCCTGGGTTCTGACCCAACATCTGGACGAAGGTGGTAGAAAGGCGCCTCCAAACCCAGCTAAAGATCCTCAGGGACCGGCTCTGGAGCTGCTCCGTCACAGAATGCTCGGGAACCCCAGTTGGAGAGCGCCGGACTGGCCAGAGAACCGGGTTCGAGGCCCAGCTAGGAGCTCAGATTTGCCGGGTGTTCCTGAACCCCTAGCACCATGCCACCCATGTGCCTTCTGTCCTCACCTTCTCAAAACAAATGCTGCAGCAGATGTCCTCCTCCCATTCTACGGATTAGGGAACTGGGATCAAGGAGCTTGCCGGACATGCTACAGCAAAGAGGCAAGGCTGGGATTCCAATGAGATATGTCCGATTCCAGTGGGACACAGCGGGTTCTGTCACCCTGCTGCTTACTAACCTCACACCCTGCCTGGAGTCTCGGGCTCCTGTGCACACCAGAGGTGCGGACGTCCCCTACTCCGTGCACGGCACTGTGACCGCGCGAGCGGGTGCCCCACATCCGTCTACTCACCCTGGGGTTGTTAAGCCTCTTGATGCACGGTAGATGCTAGGCCAGAGATTCTGACTGCCTGAGATCGCAGAGAGCATTTTCACTATAAAACTCCACTCTAACGACGCGAGAAACTTTCCTTTCCTTGTGAAAAAGAACGTGGAAGAAGCAGCCCGAGCCAGACTTGGCAGTGCCCGGACCCGAGAGGACTCAAGGGGATGAATTTCTGTGAGCTTGCCCTCTGGCCTCCCTGATCCATTGTCTTGAGGGCAGAAGACAGAGCCAGTGGGAGGGGGTTAGAGGCAGCTGATCCTCCAGCAGCACCCCCATCCACTTTCCCCCCAGTTCCCCCACCCCCACAGGAAGTAGAAGAGCCCGCCCCCCCCCCCCCCCTCCCCCCCCAAACCATCTTTGTCTTGTGCGGTCTCCTGGACCTAGAGCAAAGGACATTTACTTTGTTCATCCCTGAATCCGCAGCCACCAAGAAAAGGGCGGGGGGTGGGTTCTGGGAAGAGGGACTGGACAGGCAGGAGGCTGATTTCTCCTGTCTTGGCGAGCTGAACCAGTGATGGCCGAAGCCACCAGCTCTAGGCTGACCTGACAGGGCTGAGGCAGCAGATTCCCGTTCCAAATAGCAGCCTTCTCCTCACAGCATCCTGAGCACGAGCGAAGCCCCAGCCACCTACGTGGTGGAGTTGGAGGGCTGCCCGGCTTGCCGGTCTGGCACCTCCACACCGAAGTGTCCCAGTTACAGGCCCACGGAGACACATGCAAGCCGAGGGGGAGAGAGGCCCTGGGAGACACCGTCGTAGGATGAAGCTGAGCTTCTGGTTCTTTGTATCAGAACAGGGGGAGGCCACAGGAGAGAGGAGTGTGGGGCCTCCGAGAAAGACGGGCTGGCTGGGAGCTACCATCTGGTGGATGCTCTCTTACTTTTTTCTGCTCAGGCCCCAGAGCAGAGGAGCCAAGAGTCTCCTTCCCTCGCTTTACCTGAGAGCTTCTTCTCACCTCTCTTTGTGAGAGATTCTGCCCCAGGTACACATCTGGTCACACCTGGTTGTATGAGTCAGTGTGCATTTATGAAGATGTGTGTATACATACATGTGTATGTGTGTGTGCGTGTGTGCATGTGTGGGCAGGCTGGTGTGTGTGTAGGACACATGGAAGTACGTGTGTGTGTGTGTACCAGTTGTTTCAGACAAGCACAAACCGGTGTGTTGGCACGTGCGTGTGCATTCTCAGCCCACCCGTCTCTAGACTCTTTTCCCTGCCTGGGTAAGGAGACCTCCAGGCTGCTTCTCTCCTGAGTCTACACTTGCCTAGGGGATCTCATTCTGATCCCTAGCTTCTTTTCCTCCCCCATGAGGATGAAACTCGCAAATCTATACCTCCAACCTCCAGTCTCTCTTCCAAGCTCTAAAGTCTTGTTTCCAATGGATGACTTGTGTACCTCTCAAACCCAATGGTCCCAAACTCTCCCTTATCACCCGTTTCCCCAAACCAGTTTTACCCCCAGCCCCGAGTATGCCAGAGACCGCACCACTGCCTTCCCAGCCTCCTTCGTCCCTCACACTTTATTACAGAGGCCTGTGAAACGTCACCTGCTGATTTCCCTGCTGCCGTCCTAGGCCAAGGCCATCTCACCGCACACCCACTCCACTCACGAGCCCCTCACTAGTCTCCCAGGATCTAGGCTCTCTGGCCCCTCTACACCCAGGTCCGGGTGAGTGGGGCCCTTTTTAAAAGCATGAGCCTGGATCATATCACTTTCTATCAACAACCTTTTGCTGGGTTCCTGTGGCCTTTGAAGTCAGTTATACTTGAACCCAAATCTCCTCTCTGCTGCTTGCTACCTGTGGGACCCCGTCCACGTTACCAGACCTCTCTGGACCACACCGTGGTTTTCAGAGTTACAGTCAAAACTAGCAAGACAACATACGAAAGGACTGCAAAGTGTCTTTTCTGTAATATATACGTTATATAAATATGTTTAAATATATATACTATAAATGTGTAAGTATTATATAAAATATGTATTTTCTTAATTCCAGTTCCTTGATTTATGGGGAGAAGTGTGTGCGCGTGTGTGTGCATGCATGCACGTGTGAATTTGCAAATATGTAGGAAAATGAGGGTTGCATGTAACTACATGCACACGAATACTCTTACTTATCTATCTTGTCATTCATTCATTCATTCAGCATGCAAGCAAGAATTTGTTGACCCTATTACGTCCCACGTGTTGGTTCAAACTGTAGAAAGACCCAAGTTCTAGCCCTTAAGAATTTGGCATCACATCTGAACTTCCTCTCAAGTCCTATGCCCTGAGCGAAGTCCAGAGTCATCCGTCAAATCCCACTTCCCTTGTTGAGTCCCAGTTTAAGGAGGTGTGATGATGTTTTCAGGGAGGGCAGGCTGGCCCTGTCCCTCCATCACTGAGGGCCCCTCACCTGGAATTATTTGTCTTAGAAATCACCAGGCTCCACAGAGCCCTTCGGCAGCCTGGCAGGCCTGTCTTCTGCCTCGCTTTGTTCTGCCTAGCGAGCGGCCATGGTCCGGGCAGACGGTGGCCGGTGTAGAGGGGCAGAGGGCGGGTGAGGGCCCTGCACACCCTTCCTGGGAAAGCCATGCTTGCCTTTGTGGGGGGCAGGGAGGTGGAGGTCGGCCAGACTCCATCAAACGGAAGGCTCTCCAATTTACTTTCAGGAAGGAGCTCCATTAACGCCAGCGTTTGGGGAAAAAAACAAAAACACTAATCACCATCCGAAATGTACATGCTATTTCCCATCTGGTGTGCGGAATTGGATCGTCTCGGGAGTCTCGGGAAAATGCAGCAGATGGGCTGGGTTTGGAGCTCGTCTCCCCACAGGCAGTGGGGAGAGGAGGAAGAGGCTTGGCACAGGCAACCAGCCTGCGTGAGGAATGGTGGGCCCTGCCGGGCCCCCATCAACTGGGTCCTGGAGGAACCCTCCCCACTGTCAGATGCCTGATGCAGCCAGAGCAGCTGCGTTGACTGCCCCTGTGGCTTCTGGTCCATTCTGGGAAGCAGTGGCTCATGCTCGCAGTTTGTAGGATCTCCGCGGCAGCTCAGGCTGCAGTGGTACCAGGGGGAGATTGGAGGGGCTCAGACGCTGGCTGGTACTGCTTCTTAGGTGTGCAGTATGCGCCAGTCCCTTTCCAGGGATCATAGTGCCTCCCAGAGTCACCGAGAGGCTCCATGAGGCCTGGGGCAACACCTCACACTGTGCCCACACACATTATTACTTGGTTTGGATGCCCCCGGGCAGGAGATTTAGGGGTGCTCCAGAGAGGATGGGGGCATCATCATAGACCTCTGCTGGGGAGGAGGCCTCACCCTCGAGCTTACGTGCACGCCGAGGGAAGAGGTGTCCAGGTCCCCACGCTGCACCACGGCAAAGGGGTGTGTGTGTCGCAGACAGCAGCTCATCCTGTGACCTTTGAGTGGAGTCAGGAAGGAGAAGGGCAGGAGACTGGAGCAGCTCCCAACAGGTGGACAGAGAGAAACTGGAAGGGAAAGAAGGGGTTGGGAAAACAGAGTTCCTGCAGAGAAGGACAACGGAGAGACAGCAAAGCATGAGCAATGCTCTCCGAATTCTGCGTGGTGGGGTCCCTTCTGGAGAGGGGACGCCCCCCTCCTCTATCTGACCCCCACAGATGAGTGCTATCTTATCAGGTGGCAGGATGCCAACAACACCTTTCTTGTCTGCGATGACTTTCAGTCGCCCTCCCTGGGACACCCCTCCCCGCAACATCTAATTAAAGGGAGGAAAGTAATTAAGGAAGGGCATGTAACATTCCCTGTAACACTAAACTTAATAACACCCCCTCCCCTCCCCCACTTCCAATCCATAAATATGACACGCAGAACAACTTGCTGCAACACCAAATTGTTTATTGCTTGCTAAGCTGGAAAGCACTTGAATTAACCTACTGCATAAGTGGAGTTAGGAAAGATCCAGGCATCTTTAAGTGGAAAGAGGACGTGAGCCAGAGTCCTCGTCTGGGACCCCAGACGATGAGGCTTCACTCACTCTCTCACGCACTCATTCATACAAGCGTTTGAGTGCCCACTGGGTAACAGAGCATTTGGTAGTGCTTGGGACACAGAGAATGAACCGGCATCGCCCCTGCAATTTGACACATGTTGCCTTCTGCAGCTTTAAAAGTGGCAGCTCTGAGCCAGTGATGAGGGGAGGGGACGCTCCTGGGGCGGGGGGGTTAAAAGGAGATGACGGGACAGCCCCTCCTTCCCGGCTGGGCCATTGCTGTTCACCAAGCCTATCATATACGCAGGCTCTGTGGGGGGTCCAGAGATGAAGCAGCCGCTGCCCCTGACCTAGAGAAGCTCACAGTCAAGTTGGGGAGAGGGACGAGGACTCGGCATGAATTGCAGCATTAAGAGGGCCAACCCTTAATTGAAACATGTGCCAAGGGCCGGGAAAACAGAGGGGCGGGAGCATCCACTTTGTCTGGGGGCAGTGCTAGGAAGGATCACAAAGGGGCTGACATTGAAGGTGGGTTTTGAAGCGTAACTAGGAATTCCCAGCAGGGGAAAAGGGTAGGGGAAGAGCTAGGTATGAGGAAAAGCTGGTGCAAAGACTCGAAGGCATGAAAGGGGAGGTGATCTGCTTGGGCTGAAGTTGAGACGGTTGGGGACAGGTCCGGGAGCAGGAAGGCGTGGAGGTAATCGGGGAGAGGGAAGGCATGGAGGTAAGAGGGAGGAAGATACTCTCTCCTACGAAGAGAAGCAGGATACCGTCTGAGGGTCGGGCTGCCTGGATTCAAAACCTGGTTCCACCACTTCCTAACTGTGTCCCAGTTTCCTCATCAGCAGACTGGAAAGGATAATGGCACCTACCTTATAGGGCAATTGTGTGGAGTAAAGGAGTTGACACCTGTCAAGTGCCTAGAACCTTGCCGGCACGGATAATGCCTATGATTACTATCGACTTCATTATCAACACCCTGCCCTGACATGCTTGTCTAGCAGACATCCCAGGGTTTTGCGTTTCGGAGAGGTCAGTCCAGCAGTGGTTTCCCAGGAATTTCCCAGGGATTCCTAGGAATCCCCTAGGAAACTTGCTCAAATCCTTATTCCCAGACCCTACCCCAGAATGACTGAGTCAAAGCCCCTCAGATAAATGGGCAACCAGGGATATTTGGGGGACGATGAAAATGTTCTAAAATTAGATTGTCATGATGGTTGCACGACTCTGTAAATTTCACTAAAAACCGGTGAATTGTATACTTAAAATGGATGAAGTTTATGGTATGTAAATGATGCTTTAATAAAGCCATTAAAAACCAATTCCCCAGGTGATTCTGTAAGCAGCTCTGCCTTGGAGGTGGGGGCAGGCCGGGGCGGGAACTCAGAGCCTGACCGCAGGGCTGATGGGCGAGGTGGAGGAAAGGGTCAGAGAGGTCACGGAAATCCTGCAGGCGGCTTGTGCCGCGCTCGCCTGGATTTGAGGCCGCTTCGCTGGGCTTAAGCTGCTCTCTCATCTTTTCAAGGAAGCCATTGGATTTTGCTGAGGGCTCTCCCTCCTCAGGGCTTCTCCCGCACCGGCGTCTGCCCACCTGCCATGAGCACGTGGCCCCACCGGCGGGCTGCTCTGCTTCCAGGCCTGGTCCGCCCACCAGTCCCGGGAGCTCCTCAAGGGCAGGTGCACAGGGGCACAGATGAGGTGGTCTCCTAGCACACAGTGGGTCTCTGGGCCTACACCACCCCGGGCTTCCTCCGTGCGGGGTGTGGATAGAGCTTCAGAGCCTAGATGGAGAGGGTACTAAACTTGGCCTTCACATTCTGGTTGCTCAGAAGCCACTCTCTTCTGACCATCAGCTTTATCTGTGGCTTTTTCTCTTCTTCAAGGCCGGAGCTGCTTTTATAGGGTATATTTCCCCTCTTGGATTCCCAACTTTGTCCCCTCTGCTCTTTCCTGGGTCACCACCATTCCTAGTTGTCTTTCTCCAACTCTTGCTTGGGTTCCAAGAGCTCCTGCTTTGGATATGACCCCTCGTTCGTCCCTTTGTCCCCTCTTTTTCTCAAGTTCTCATCTGTCCCCTCAAACTCTCCACATGTTACCCTTCTGTGACCCCACGATCCCCACCTGCATCTCCCTGTCCCTATCTGTGCCCCTTGGCCTCTGCCATTTATTGCCATGGATTCCACCTGTGACCCTAGAGCCCTCCCCGCATGACCTCAGCCCTTCCTGGCCTCCCTGGGACAGAGGGTTGCCAGTAAAAAGGAATAAATGCATGGATGAGGGGAGCAGCTGGGCAGATATTTGGAACTAGCTGCAAGTGTGGTTGTAAAGTGTTTTCCCTTGAATTATCTGGAAAATTGTTTTTATTTTTTGCCCAGTGGTATGTGTGCAGATGCAGGCATAGGCTTCAACTCCACACCACACTCTGTGGAATTCTTGTCCATACCCTTGCCCTTCTGTCCTGGCCTCTGGTCACAGGACAAGAGTCAGCAAGATAATAACCATCTAGCTAAGGGCTCCCGACTCCCTGGGGCACATCCCACACATCAGCTCCCTCCTAGGGCATCCAAGGAGGAGGAGTCATGTAAAAAGCCATCTGGGGTCCCATTTTAGCTACTCTGTCATGCTCCTCTCTTCCCTGGGGCATTAAGGACACCATTAAAGACCCAAGTCCCCTGACCCAACACGTAGGGGCCCTCTTGCACTCGACACAGAGAGCCTGTGGGCCATGTCAGATTCCCTCATATCCCAGAATGGGCATCAGAATCTTGTTCTCTGGTTCCCATCTCTCTTGAAGCTGCTCAGAGCTTCTCTGGGCTTCTCTGGGTGTCTCTGAGCATCCTGGTTCTTGGAAGGGATGCACGTGCATGCTGGAGAGCAAAGGGACTTGGTTGGCAGATTCAACAGAATGACAAAGCCAAATCAGAGAAATGAGGCTGTGGCCATGACACATGTTCCTGCCCGGCCCCATCAACTCAACCCAACCAAACCCAGGTGGGGGGTGGGAGCCTGGGATTAATTGAGGGGCAGAACCCAGATCTCCTGGTGCCCCAGAGATAGCACAGAGCTGGGGCTGGCTTCTGCGGCAAGGCCCCCTTCATCCCAGGTCCAGGCTACCCCCCAGATTTCCTCTCCCTGCTGCCTCCCCCAGCTGCATCCCTTCACCCTCAGCATTTAGCAGCGAGGCAGCTAGGCCTCCTAGGCCTCAGAGCCAGCCTGGGGACCCCAGGCCCCCTGAGTCTTCTGAAGCCTCCCAGCTCCGGATGGGGAGGGAGAGGTAGGTGTTCTCTTTCTAAATAGGATCTCCTGAATTGTTTCTCAGGCCAGAGGCCCGTGGAATGTCCCTGGGGATGAGAAGGTCCTGGACTGAGATGCAGGGAGAGCGCATCACCAATGTCAGGGCCAATATCAGGACCGAGAGGCAGCCCAGGCTGGTAGGGGTGGGGGCTTGGTGGCAAGGAAGGTGTCTGGAGAAATGTCAAGCCTGGCAGCAGGTTTGGGGTACAAGCCTTAGGCTTCCCTCCTCCTCTCGATGGCAGAAGAACAAAGAGACCCCCACCCCCAGCAACCCCAGCTTCTGTGGGCATTCCATGCAGTGTTCGTGGGTGGGCGAGGGGAGTAGGAGGTCTGCTTGACACACAGCATTCCTTCTGAGCCTTTCCCCACCCCCCGGGAACCCTGGAAGGCCTGGAGTGAGTGTGAGTGTGTGCGTGTGTGTGTGAGAGAGAGAGAGAGAGTGTGTGTGTGTGTGTATGCATAGTCCTTCGTCCTGGACACTTACAGGAGAGAGGGTTTCTCCCAGGGCCTATTCAAGGCCCACCATGGCCATGCAGCAGAGCGAGTTAATCACTAAGTACAACGCACTCTGACCAGGTGTTAGGTACTAGTCTAAGCACATCACGTGTGTTAACTCATTTAATCCTCACAACAAGCCTGCAGGGCTGATATTATTATTATCCCCATTCTACAGACAGGAAACAGAGGCACAGAATTTGGTAAATTGCCCAGAGGCACTCAGCTGGGAAAAGACAGGGCCGATGGGAGGCCAGTCTGCCTGGCTCCAGAGTTCATGCTTTCTAGAGAAGTAGGCCTGCCCTGCTCCATTCAATGAAATCTTTTTTTTTTTTTTTTAAAGATTTTATTTATTTATTTGACAGAGATAGATGGAGAGCACAAGCAGGGGGAGCAGCAGAGGGGGAGGGAGGGAGAAGTAGGCTCTCCGCCGAGCAGGGAACCCAATGCGGGGCTTGATCCCATGACTCCGGGATCATGACCCGAGCCGAAGGCAGACGCCCAACCGACTGAGCCACCCAGGTGCCCCCATTCAATGAAATCTTGAGGAATCTGTCCTTTCTCCTTCCCCCAGAGGAGCCTGTAGCTTTCCTCTGCCCAGGCTGCCCCTGCCTCTGACCAGCTCCCTGAGGCTGGTGCTCAGCGTCACTGCGTCTTTGCTGCCCATGGAGGAGGGAGCAAAGACATGTCTGAGCTCTGAGTGCTTGGATGTGGGGTTAGCTTGCTTTCTAGCACCTGCTACAGCTGGAATTTTGGCCACCCCCAGCCCTATTCCGGGCACAAACACCAACACTTTCTTCCACATTGGGCGGTTGCTAGCGGAAAATCTCTTGACGGAACAAGGTGGAATATGGGCCATATCTGGGCGGGCGGGGGCGTGCCGCACCAGGAGGTGGGGGCTGCCGCACCAGGAAGTGGGGGCTGGGACTGTCCAGATCAGAGCCCAGGACTGGCATCATGCGGAGTTGAGGACCACTCCCCTCTGGACCTGGAGCAGGGAGGCAGTATCTCTTCCCAGCAGCCTGTTGTCCCCATCTCCCTCTGGGTCCTCCTCCTGAGTGTCGAGGTCACGTGCTCCTCTCCACTCCCAGCTTGGCTGCCTGCCACCTTGTCTGTCTTGCAGGCAGAGAAGTGCCATACCTGCGTGCCAGAGAGACACAGGTGTGCCTTTGCCGCTCACACAGCGTACCACCTGCTGGAATCTTGGCGGAGGGTGGACTTGGGATGGGATCCACGGGAGAGACAGTCTGTGGCATAATTAAGAGGGAGCAAAACACAAAACAAAACAATGTTTTCCTTCCTCTCTCTTTTCTACCACTTGCTCTAATTATTTTCCCACTTTAAAATTCTACATCAACTTTAATTACGCTGGCCTCGGGCAGGGAAGTCTGGCAAACTTGGAGAAGTTCACTTGTTTATTTTCTTATCACTCAGTGATTGGATTTTCAAGGCTCTCTCTCTCTAAGAAAGGATGATGGCAGCGTCCTGCCCGCGGGGGGACAGGTGCAGACAAGAAAGGCTCCGTGCAGCCTCCGAGGGAGGCACTCCTCCAGAAAACTCTACTGCTGGCCCACTCATGCTCTAGTTTTGCCTCGCCTCTCCCTCCAACCCCTGTCTCTTGCTATTGCCCTGCAAGGTCAAGGTGGGATAGAGGGAGCAATTGTTGAGCAACCGAGAGAGCACTGGGCTTGGAGTCCAGAAACTTGGGTCAGAAGCTCCGTTTTGCCACTTGTTCATCCATGCTGTGTATGGATCATTCATGCATGTGCATTCATTCATTCATTTGCTCATTCATGCATTCATCCACTCCCTTACACATCATTTATTTGCTCATTCATCCCTTCTCCCGACCACATGGAGCCAAGGTACATGCTTGCTTTTGCCACACCCGCCCCCAGCAAGTTATCTGTGGGAAAGCTATTTGACTCCTCTGAGCCCATTCCTTCAACCCTGGGTTGTTTCAAGGACGAAGCAATCACGTGAATGGAAGCCAGTGGGGCTCCTCTAGCCCAGGGTGGTGGCATTATGTGGCATCTCTAATATTACATCCATCATCAGACCTGGGCTCTGGGTTTTTGTGGGCCTTGGATTTGCTAGCAGGGCCAATGCCTGGACCAACACCACAGTCAGAGGTGTGAGCTGGATTCTGAAGGTTGCTGAATTTCGTGATCCAGTGGAAGATAGGGGAGCTGGGGGCTGTGTAGGTGCCAAGAAGCCCGGGTGGCTGCCTGGGGAGCTCAGGACACTGTGGGGGCACCCCGGGTTGTCCCAAGAGGTTGGATGGTGTCTGAGACTCAGTCTGAAAAGTGGCTGGGGACAGGAGCAGCAGGTGGGTGTCTGCCAGGGCTGGTGGGCAGGCAGTGCATGAATGACTGAGCGAGGGAGGGAAGGAGTGGGTGTGTGTGTGAGTAACTGAGCCAGGAGGCGATCGAGCAAAGGACTGAATACATGAATGAATGCGTGGACAACTGAGTGATTGAAGAGAAGAGTGGATGAGTAAACAAATGAATGAGTGAAGGAGTGAGGGAATAAGTGAGCAAGTAATTAAGCGGAAGGCTGAATAATTGGATGAATGAGTGACTGTCTGAGCAAGACATTAAGTGATTGAATGAATGGATGGGTGGATGGGTGGATGAGCGGAGGAATCGGTAAGGAACTGAATAAGTAAATTAATGAATGAGTGAATGACTGAGAGCATGAATTAATTAATTAGGGAATGACTGAGTGACTTCAGTGAGTGAGTGAGTGAGTGACTCTCATCCGCACACCTGGAACCAGGCCCACAGGACAAGGAGGTGACTGTTTCCTGTGGGCATTGTCCCCTCCTCCCCTCCCCCTATGACAGCAGAGCCCCATGGGTATCCGGTCCATCAGCAGCTGCGTTGTTATGTACAGATACAAACAGGATCACTGCATGTCGTTTACCCCTCCACCAACGGCGCCCACATTACTGAAATGCACATGTCAGTAAAATAACATATCTCTGGTGGCTTGTCTACCTGTCTCCCTCACTGCTGAGAAATAACTCGCAGCAGCGGGTTAAGCTGACAATAAACACAGGAATTGACTTCACTGGGAATGAACTTGCTTGACTGTTGACAAAAATCTAAGGCGCTACAACCTTTGCGGGGCTTGTTGCTTGCTCGGCTGGCAGCCAGCCGCTGCCGCGTTTCTTCCTTCCTGGGACAGGCACGAAGGACGAAGGCCCTAGGCTGCTGAAAGGGTCTTCTGTCCCTGGGCCCAAAGGCAAGTCTCGGTGTCCTGGAAAGGGCGGAGCCTTGGCTTTTGTGGTTGCACCAACTTTGCCGTGGAGAGAATGCCGGCAAGTGAAGAGCGGGTCTGAGAAAGGCATCTCCCTCCTCCTCCCTGCTTGGGCAGGTGGCAAAGATCCGGTCAGGGCTGGCAGTGGCCTCCTTCTGGTCCAGGCCCCCTCTGGGGTGAGAGGGGGCGAGGCAGCCCGTTCCCTCACTCTCCCGGAGGCACCCGGAGGGCAGGCCTGCATAGCCACGGCGCCTCTGGCGGGCACTGGGACACTTGGAGGAGGGGCTGGAGCCTGGGCTTCAGCGTCCAGCCGCCACCAGCAGCCAGCCCGCTGGGCAGCCTGAAGGGAGATGACAGTAGGCAGGCTTCAGCAGAGGGCACTCAAGTGCTAGGAATCTGCACTCAGCAACCGCAAGCCGGGGCTCTGTGGTTTCCCTGGGAAGCGGAGATCATGAATCTCGGTAACTCGAGCCCAGGGCCTCATCACTCACCGTGATTGTGGGGGGATTGAGGGCTGGAGTGTATCGGTCTAAACAAAACTCACACACAGGGGACTCGTCCAAATGAGCCTGCCTGACTACCACTGGGAGTCTCCTCCCACCCCAGCAGAAGCCGAGGGGCCGAGAGGGGCCGGCGTCTAGGGCTTCTTCCTCCCTACCCCTACCTGTGAGCCAGTGGGAGACATGAATCTCGCTGGCAGCGACTTGGGCCAGCTCAGCCATTTTCGGGGATGTTAATGAAATGCAGGAGCACTTGTCCTTTCAGACAGCGGCCCCTTTTATTTTGGAATGAAAAGCTGCATTAGTCTGAATGAGGTTTGGAGGCCTCATAAATCCAGTGCTGGCTGCCTCGTGGGGGAGCGAGGAGCCGAGGCCTGGCTGGTGGGTAGACTTGTTTACCAACAATTCGAAAAGCCAGGATTGGTGGCTCCCTCCATCCCAGGGGATGCAGCTTGAGGGCCTGCCAGCCTGGGTCACTGCTGGTGGCAAGACAGCCTGGAGAGGTGCACCGCACCAGGGACAGGGGGCTTCGGGCTTCTTCTCCTGAGCTTGGGGTTGCTCCAGTTTGCTCTAGTAAAGGGCCCAAATCCTATTCTACTCTTAGCCTTTCTATGTACGGGCAGCCAGAAGCCCCAGTGGGCCTCTAGCAGAGCTGAGGGGATCCTCTGCTAGAGCCTGTCTCCTGCTCAGTCCAGGCAGGACAGGACAAGGGTCAAGCTGGCAAGCTTACAAGGCAGACAGGGCCACATGCAGATCCTGGCTCCTCACCCACAGCGCCTGGCAGCAATGGCCAATAAGTATCATAGGAAGGAAGGAAGAAGGAGGCAAGAAAGAAGGGAGGGAGGAAGGAGGGAGGGGGAAGGAAGAGAGGAAGGAAGGAGGAAGGGAGGGAGGGAGGAGGGAAGGGAGGGAAGGAGGAGGGAGGGTGGGAGGGAGGAAGGGAGGGAGGGAAGAGGGAGAGGAGGGAGGAATGGAAGGAGGAGGGAGGGGAAGGAGGAAGGGAAGGAAGGAGGGGTGAGAATGGGAGGAGGGAGGAAGGGCGAAGGAGGAAGGTCACAGAGTAGCTGTGTGACTTTGGATGTCCTAACCTCCCTGAGGCTCAGAGTCTTCACTGTAAAATGTGAAGATCGCAGGGACCCTAAGCTAGCAGGCTGCGGAGGGGGTTAGAGGGAGTGACGCACCATCTGGAATATAGAAGACCTGTGATAAATACCAGCGGTCATTACTATCATTGCTGTTGTTTTTGTTGTCTCGCATCCCACCCTCTCCCAGACTGGAAGGGAGCAGGCTGCTGTCAGTTTGGGAAGACCGCTGCGGTACAAAAGGGCTTGCCGCCAGGTCCACAATAAGGTCCAGTTCTGGGCCAGGGACAGCCGGCTTCCCCCTGACCCCAGGGCTCCCCCTGGGCGGCGGGCCCCAGTGATGGAGCCCCGCAGCCTCCGCTGCTAGAGGCTGTTTCCCTCCGCAGCCAAGGGCAGCAGAGGGAAGCCTCCTTCGGCAGCGCTGGCGAACACCCGCCCACTCTGGGATGCAGCAGGAGCCAGGCCCAGCTCCTACTGTTCCCTGGACCTGGCCAGGGGCCTGCAGGGGCCAGGGTAGCGTCATGGCCTGGGGGCCTCCAATTCCCCCTCTGCCTTCATCCATTCACTTCTCTAGTACCTCTCTGGTGCTGGCTTTCCTGGAGGCCGCTCCTTCTGCTGCTCCCCAGCTTTCATCCCTCGCACCCTCCCTCCCACTGCCTTTCACAGGCTTCTCATGTAGGGTGCAGATCTGCCCCTTCCCCGGAGTCACCCCTCTCCCCTTCTGCTTCTGCAGTTTCCCTGCCAGGCCACTTCTTCCCTGCACCCTACCCCTCTCCTGGCAAGAAGCTGCTTGCAGGACCACCAGACAGAATCAGCATCCAGGCTCTCCCCTCCACCCCAACCCCTAACCATCCTTGGGCACCCTTGGTGGTGCCTTGTGAGCCTTGCATCCTTTGCCTTGAGTTCAGGTCCTGCCAACCCCCTTTCCCTTCCCCCATCAGGACACCGGGATCTCCTTCGTTAGAGAAGAGCCAGGACTTTTTGGTACCTTGGAGCAACTAAAACAGGTGATGGGGATGGGGTGTCCTGTCTTCAATGAAGAGGCTCCCCCCCACCCCACCCCATGCCCCCAGCTTTATCCTGGAGTGTGGGGCCTTCTGCTCTCCTCTCCTGTGCTTCCTCCTTGCTGGTGCCCACTGGGACCCAGAACTCTCTATCAAGAGGTGGCAGCTGCCTCTCTGGCTCTGGTCTGCATGCCCTTCCCTCTGGTCTCTCGGGCAACATTTTCCAGTGGCTGCTTAGGAAACCAGAGGCTCCGGCTCCCGGTGAGGAAGGCCCAAGTCTGGCAAAGAAGGTGGCTCAGTATCCTCTCTTTGCTGTCGGGTCTTTGAGGATGGCCTCAAGACCCGCACACCTCTTGGCCTTCTCAGAAGAGCCCTGGGAATCCTCCACTCCCCCCATCCCCCATCAGGTGGAAGAGAGTCCCCTTCCAATTGGCAAGATTGGCCACGCTGCAATATTCACATCTCCACACAATGCCAACGTCCCTTACTTCCAGAAAGGAAGGGAAAGAAAAGATGGGGAAATTAACAGCTGGGATAGAGCTGGACTGATAGTCTATTTGTAAGAAAATTAAAGATTTGCTTTTCAGATGTTGGGGGCCATGCTCTTACCAGACAGCTGGCAAATGGAAGAGATTGGGAATGATGGAATAGATCAAATTATTTAAATGAGAAAAATAAATTCACACACAGCCTAGCCGCTGCCCGGTGACAGATCCGTTTATTTATCTACTGTATCAGCACCGCTTTGTCTCTGTCAAAAAGGTCATTAAACTCGCCTAACTGCGTAATTTCCAGCCTCCTGCTCCAGACTCGCTCCACAGCCTTTCCTTTCCCTCGACACTCAGCGCCACTTGAAAAAAAATTTATTATTGCTAATAAACAAGGTTTTTTTTTTTTTTCTTTTTAACCCTTTCTAGCTTGCTCCCCCATGGGTATTGCTCCATCCCACGGAAATGACAGTTTCTCTTTATTCTTTCTCAGGGGGAAAGGGAAAGAAGGTAGCTCCTCCTGCACAATTGGGGGAAGACAAGGGATGGGAAGTACCAGGGTGCATTTCAGATGCCCTCGGAGTCTAAGATTTAACCGTTTTCCTCCGAAAGCCCTGTGGCGGCTGGGCGCCGTCAAGTCCTGCCTTCCACGGCAGAGGGTCTGGCCTGGGCAGTCCCACCTCTACCAGATCCTGCAGCTCCCCGAGCCCAGCGTGCAAAATTCTCTTTGAAATTTGTCTCCCCGGAGGAGCCCCAGCCCCAACTCTGCCTCCCCGAGGGCTGGGCTTCGGGAGGGCAACCGGTTCCTGGGTTGGTCTCCGGCCGCCGCCGTCCAGCCTGCGCCCGCAGCGTGGGAGCTGAAAGGCGAGACTCCGCAGACGGCGGGCTCCGCGTCCCTCTGCTCCCGCGGGCGCGTCTCCTCCAGCTGGTCGGGCCGCTAGGCTGCTGCCGTCGCCCAGCTCGCGGTGCCAGCTCTCTTGCTCCACGCCCGGCTCCCAGGCTCCGTGCCCTCGCCATTGAAGGGACTAGGGGCGGCAGGGCGGATGGGGACATCTGGGAAGCGAGGAGAGTCGTTCTCTGGGCGTCCCCCTAAACCGGGTCCAGGGTCCCCTTCCCCGCCCCCTGCGCAGGTGTGAGCGCGCGAGTGTACGCCTCGGCGGGCGTGAGTGTGAAGTGTGTGTGCGCGGGGGAGTGCGCGGAGGGAGCGCGGGCGGCGGGCGGCGCGGGAGGCGGGAGGCAGGGCGCGGGGAGGGGGCTGGGAGGGAGTGTGTGCGCGCGTGCAACTCCACTCCGGGGCTTTGTGCGAGCCCGGGCCATAGCATTGGCGGCGGCTGGAGGAGGAGCGGCCGGAGAAGCGTGCAGCCCGTCCGCCAGCGCCCGGCAGCCAGGGCAGGTGGGAGCCCGCGCGGGAGCCGAGCCGACGCGAGCCGGAGCGGAGTCCGAGCGGAGCCCAAGCGGAGCCCGGGCGGAGCCCAGGAGCCTCGCTCGCGGGCGGCCCGTGGGCGGCAGCCGGGCGGGGCGGGCGCCGGCGGGGCGGCCCCCCAGTAAGATGTGCGCGGCGCCGCGGGGCGCCCCCCACTCGCAGCGGCGCTCGGGAGCCGGGCAGCTGGGCCAGGCGGCGCCTCGGGGGCTGCTGCGCGCCCGCGCCTAGAGCTGCCGCCCCAGGGAGCCCACCACGGCCGCGCCCCGGGCACGCTCGGCGGCGCCCAACGATGACCGCTCCCTGGCGGCGCTTCCGGAGTCTGGTTTGGGAATACTGGGCCGGGCTCCTCGTGTGCGCCTTCTGGATCCCGGACTCGCGCGGGATGCCCCACGTCATCCGGATCGGTAAGGGCTCCCCGGAGCCGGGGGTCTCTGTGCGCCCCGGGCGGGGGCGGGAATGCGGGGCCAATGAACGCGATCCCCAGAGATTTTCCTGATCTCTCCGGGCTGCCGGGGCCGGGTGACCACCGGGAGTTCGTCCCGGTGAGGACAAAGTTCCAAAGCCCAGGTCACGGGGCCTTACTTAGTGGGGAGGAGGCGGCCGGGCCGCGGCGGGCGAGGGGCCCTTGGCGCGCTCGAGAGAGGCCAGACCTGGCTGAGAGTAGCGAAGCGTTCCAGCTCCAACCCGAGTGGCGGGCGCATTTCCCGGCGACTGCCAGCATGACCGGCCGCAGACCGAGTTCTGGGACGCGGCTTCTCCGCGGAGCGGGAGCCCTGGGGAAGGCGCCAACTTCTCTCTCCTCCTGGCTCCCGGCAGGCCCCTCGCCCCCACCGGGAGCACGGCTCCAGCGGCCGCGGCGGGGACGCGGGCGACGGCTTCGCAGGACTGGGGCATTGGGTCTCCTCTCCCGGCGGCCGCCCACGGCCTCGGGGGGGCCCCATCCGGCCGGGCGGCTTAGGGCAGAAGAGGAGCAGCCCCCGCCCGCCGGTCGCTCCTGCGGTCGCCCGCGGCGGGGGCGGGGGAAGGGAGCGACGGAGCCTGCCCACCGCGGCCGGGAAGGCGGCGGGAGGGATGCGGACGGCTTTTTAAAGTTAGCCGAAATCCCTCCGCAGCTGGCGGCGGCTGGCGGGGCTGCGCGCGGCTTTCTGGGGCTTCCGCGTCTCCGCTCTCTTCTCGCACCCCGGGCTTTAACTTTGTTGTGGCCGCCCCAGGCGCCCTGTGGGCAGCGCTCTGGGCAGTGCGGGGGTTCTCCGGGTGTCAGGCCCGCGCCCGCCAGGGCTGGGCCCGGCCTGGCCACGCGGGAGCCTCGGCCACGCAGGGCCTGCGCCTGCCGCCAGGCCGGAGACCTGGGCCGCCTGGGTTCTTGAGGCACCACCACCAGCATCTGGCACCAGGCAGGCAGAGCTTCTGCTGAGCCAGGGCCACCTTCCTCCCTTGTGGCACTTCCCCGGGCGCGGGCGCGGGCGCGGACTGCTAGAGGCGTGATGGGGTGCAGGGAACCGAGGTTGGGCTTGGTTTCCGTACTTGAGGTTTTCCTAGGAGGTGGTCAGGCATCTGGGGGTGGGGGTCTGTCTTCGTGGCTCGCTCTTGGATCCCACAATCTCTTGAACTCAACATCCATCGGGATGCGGGTAGAGCGCAGTCCTAAGCGCTGCCCACGCTGGGGTCTTTCAATCCATTCCGGGACCCTAGCAGACTCAAACCCAACCCGGAGGCAGAGGAGTCCAGGCACGGGTCTCTGGGGACATCCTTCACGGTCAGGCTTAACCGTTTGCAGCCAGGGCTGCTCTTGGCAAGCCAAAAAACCAAATCAAACCAAAACAAAACAAAACACAAAACGTCTTCTATCTCAGCTCTTTTGCCTGCCCCAGCTCCCAGTTTGATCACCATTCCAGGGGCAGGCTGTCCTTAGTAGTGGGCCAGCACTTCCTTTATTCCATCCTTCCTTCCCTGTTTTTAGGGTGCCCTTGGGAGAAAGGAGGGGAGATCCAAAGGTGCTGTGTGTCCGTCCCACGCATTGCAGGTTCCTCTTGTCTGGTTCTTCCCTCTGCAGGGGGTGGGGGGGGGGGAGCTGGGTATGATCTAGCCCTGCCTCAGGGATGGAGGTCTTTGGGGGCCCAGGAAGTCAGGAGCAGATGAGGACAACCCAGAAGGATGAGCCAAAGAGGGGCAGGATGATGTATCCTAACCTGCCCCCTCTTACTGTGAAATTGACTTGCACTGGGGGCTCCTCACTGCTCTGAGGGGAAGCCCCAGCCTGCCTGCCCTTTTCTTGGGTTCAGTTTGTAATAATGCAATTAAGGATGGCAAAGTCCTCCTCTCTTCTAATCTTCTTCGTATTAAGCCCCAGGATTAATTAGCATGTCAGCCCAAGCCATTTATATCTGAGAGCCCTGCCCCATTTGATTCCCAGCCCCAGGACTGGGGTGCTGCGCGGATGCCAAATGTGACCGCCGGAGCTGTGCTAGCTTGGATGGAGGATGGGAAGGCTCTGAAGCCTCTGGGCTTCTCTGGAGCTTCCTGGGGAGCTGAACTTCCATCATCTGAGCCCAGGCTGGAGCCTTAGCTGGAGCCAGGGAACCACAGTGGACGCGGTGCACATGTGCGTACACACACACACACACACACACACAGTCCTATGCCGAAACCCAAACACACTGCCTCGGCTGGGTCTGATACTATCTCCCTTTTCTGATCCACCCATGGGAATCCAGGACTCTGGCTGGGGCTGCAGGAATTGAGGTCCTGGAAATTGGGCTCCGGTGCGTGCTGGGTGCTTCTGGTTCCCCACACCGGTGCCTGAGCCCGCTGTGCCTGGGGCCGAGTCCTCCAGCAGGCAGGCATCCCCAAGCACCAGCCTGGGAGAGGGTTTTCCTGCAGGTGTCTGAGGGGCTTTCTGGGCCGGTGAGCAGCATACCCGCCCCTCTCTTTGTGTCTTTTTTGGGGGCTGAAATTTCCTCTTAGACAAGGAGATAGATAGCTCAGCAGTGTGACAGAGTGTTCAAACAATCCATCTTGAATAGATGAATTGCATTGCTCTGTCTTTTTGTAATTGTGTCTATCAGAGGGAGAGGTCAAGGCATTGATTGCTTGGATGGTTTGCAAGTAACAAAGGAGAGCGAGGGAGAGAGCGAGGGAGAGAGAGTAATTGGATTGTAGTCTGCGGGAAAAAATGATCATTGATTATTTTATATGAATATGTGGAAGATGTATCTGTGTGTGATTATCAAGTGTTGCTCATTGAAGGTTTTCAAGGCATATTGTTTGGTGTTTTATTATTACTGTTATCGTTATTGTTGAGATGGATTCTGGCCTTAACTCATGGAAAGCAGTGTGATGCATGGGTTCTCTCAGTCAGATGGGCTTCACTGACCTCACGGGGGAATCTGAATTTCCTGGTTACGTGACCCAGAAGCTGAAGTGGAGGGGCCCTAGGCTGGGAGTTAGGAGGCCTGGGTTTTCTGCTCTGTCTTCTGCCCGTTTACTGAGCCATTTTGGTCAAATCACACTGTCCCCCCAACCTCGAGCCTCAGTTTCCCCATCTGTAACCCTTTGGGTTGGCTGTGACAGTGTGGGATCTTCTGTGGCTTTGAAGTACCTCTGAGTGGAGACTGGTGGGGACTGCCCTGTCCGTGACATTGTAGGTTTCATGGTTCCCTGAGGCGCTCTCATGTTATATGCATACTGTAGGATCGAGGGCCAGCTTGGAACTTGAAAAGGGAACCAGACAGTGGTAGCAGCAGCTGGGGAGCTCTAGTGGATGGTGATGATCTCTAGCCAGCCAGGGGGAGGTTCAGAGCCAAATGACTGCAGAGACATAAAGCAGGTGTATGTGGTGGGGGTGGGGGTGGCAGGGAAGGGCTGGTTCAGTCCGGGACTCTCTGAGTATCTATAGACGGAGCAGAACAGATGAGCCCTCGGGCCCCGAGCCTGGGCTGGGGGGCCCAGTGGGCACACGCAGCAGTCTGTCCCTGGGGAATGAGATCCCCTCCCCCAGAGGTCCCCCAGCCAGCCCCGTCCGTCCGCATCTCCTGCGATCAGTTCACCCAAATGGTCCTGAACATTCATCTCCTGAGTTTGGGAGCCTCGTGTAAAACAATGAGGAATTTCTTACCATGACTGGTGATGCGCTGAGACATTTCCGCCTTGTAGGAGCAGACAGGAGCTGAATGAAGATCAATAGGGTTTTCCCCCCTGGAAGTAAATAGTTTCAGACAAGACCTGGGAGTGGCCCAAGGGGCCTTGGAAGCATTAACTTAAGGAATTTCTGCCTCCACTTTCCAGCCCAGACGCTCCTGTCAACCCGGGCTTCCCTCCTCCTCAAAGCTGGAGTTTAATTTCTTCTTGATGCTTACCTTGCACTGCGCTGAACAGTCTTTAGACATCAGGATGATCTGGGGTTTTTAGAGGTGGCTTATGCAGGGTGAGCCAGGCATTGTGTCCTGACTGGGCTCTTCCAAGGTCACTTGCATCCCCCTGTTGCTGGCATGACAGCTGACTTCAGAAGTCCAGCCCGCTGTGCTATTTTGAAAGGGCTTTGAGGGGCAGCTCTTCATCTCCCACCCCTTCAGGAATGCAAGGCTGCTTAGCTGCTTTTAGGATCTTTTCTGGGGCCTGTGAGCCTACCTGAGTCCCCCGTGTTCCCACAGGCACTCTGTGTCCCTGCTTTAGGAAACAGAGCCCCCTCAGGGGTTGGGGGGGTGGAAGGAAGCAGAGATTCCTTCTAATGTCCCCCTGTGGACATTAGAACTCTCCCTCGTCTTGGGGGTGGGCTACAAGGCCATATACACGGGAAGTGGCAGAGGCTGCTTGGGGTGCCCTTTTAGGAGGAGACTTGGTTGTGCTCAGCAACTGGCTTTGTTTCTGATCTGCTGAGGCCACGCTTCCTCCATCCTGTTACAGACAGCTGCCCCTGCCCCCTGTGGCTTCAGCCCAAGCCCCACCTTGTTTGCCTCGGGCCCTCCCGAGGGACTGCTGAGAGGCGAGAGCCAGTGCTCCATTTGGCTGGGCAGCAACAGCAGCAGAGAGGAGCCTGGAGCTGTCCAGGCCCCGCCCAACAACAATGAGGACCGAAGTTCCAGGAGCAGGGTTTGTCCTCCTGATGCTGGGGTGATGGGGCTGGAGCTTTGGATGGATGGATGGGCCCTGGGGGCCCTGGTGCACACAGCGGTCCGGGCTCCTTCGCTGGAATTGCCCTTCTCCTAGGTGCCGATTCCCCAACAGCAGCACCAGGGGGCAGTGTGCCTGTGTTGAGGTATCCGTGTGTGTCTCCTGCCTGGGACCCCACCTGGGTCTGGAGCGACAGCAAATCACTGCACAACAACAGGGACAACACAAGGGCCGCAGTTTATGGAGCACTACCAGGTGCCAGGTACCGTGAGGTTCCAAACACTGACCAGTCCTGCGGGGGAATAGTAAGTGCTCAATAAAGGCAGCTGCTGAACGCCCCCCAATCTTATTTAGCCTTTGCCACCCTGCAGTCATTGTTTCCATTTTGCAGATGGGGAAACTCAGCTTGGCAAAGTCACTTACTTGCCCGAGATCACAGGGCCGGAGAGTGGTAGATGCAGGATGGGAACTCCCATCAGCCCGGCTCCAGGTCCTGTGTGGTTGACTGTGTGGTTGGAAGGTGTGACAGCACTGCCTTGCAGAGGCGTTGAGTGGAGCACCCCCAGCCCCATGGTTCTGGGCGCTGCGTGTGGCCTCGTAGGGCTGGGCTCTGTCTGGCCTGGTGTCAGAGAGGGCTGTGGAGGTTCTGCGGCGTTTAACCCTGGCAGTGCCAGTTTGCAGAGTCGCGCTGTCCTTGCTGATGGACCACGGGGCATGCTTCCTCCAGAGCAAAGGATGGGTGGTCTTTCCCACCCCTCCCACCAACACACATACTTACACGGACTCCATCCTCCCTTGTTTGGGCTTCTGGACTCTGCCCAACACTCCAATGCAAGCCTGAAAAAAAAGGATGGACTTTCCCTGGGGATGGCTCGTCCTCCCCCCACCCCATAGGAATCCCTCTGCTCTGGGGACTCCTGCCTCCATGTCCCTCTGGCAGCCACCAGGTGGTCCTCAAAGCCCTCGTCAGAGCCTTGAGGAAAGGGCCCCATCCCTGTCTCCCCCTCACCTCCATCCTCATCTGTCAGTGAGCTGGCAAGAGCAGGTGGTCGGTGAATTGCTCTTTGTTCTTCCTTTTCCCCCTCACCTCCGTTTTCCCTCCCCAATCCCATCCCCTTTCCCTTCCAACATGCTTTCCAGGCTAATGGGTTTTATGGTCATTTGATTTTTTTTTTTAAAGATTTTATTTATTTATTTGACAGAGACATAGCGAGAGCAGGAACACAAGCAGGGGGAGTGGGAGAGGGAGAAGCAGGCTTCCCGCTGAGCAGGGAGCCCGATGTGGGGCTCGATCCCAGGACCCTGGGATCATGACCTGAGCTGAAGGCAGACGCTTAACGACTGAGCCACCCAGGCGCCCTATGGTCATTTGATTTTTAAGCAAAAGTCACATTCCGAATTTGCAAAGGCAAATTCTTTTTTTTTTTTTTTCCAATATTTTATTAGAGAGAGACAGCGAGAGAAGGGAACACAAGCAGGGGGAATGGGAGAGGGAGAAGCAGGCTTCCCGCCGAGCAGGGAGCCCGATGTGGGGCTCGATCCCAGGACCCAGGGATCACGACCTGAGCCGAAGACAGCCGCCCAACTGACTGAGCCACCCAGGCGCCCCGAGCAAAGGCAAATTCAAATTGACCCTTCTTGTTCACCATGTTCCTTCTTCCGGGGGACGCAGGGAGACTGGCCTGATGGTGGCTGCCAGGGACAGAACTGTTGTGGGAACTGCACTGCTGAGAGCCCCTAGAGAGGTGACAGGTTTGGGACAGGCACAATTGGAGGGGTCATGTTATTTTCCAGGGCCTCAGTTTCCCCATCTGTAAAATGGGGATGACACCATCTGACTCACAGAGTCAGAGAGGTAGGGCGTCTTTGCAGAAAAGCTTAAATGCTGTCCAAAGATCAGCATTTCTCCTTGGTGGTGTTCGGGGAGTGTGACTCCAGCAGGGGGCCAGGACGAGGGGGAGGCGAGTGAGGCAGCTAGGGGGCAGGACTCTGATGACAAGGTCATCACTCTCCGTGGTGACCCTGTGCTGGTGCCTCTGACTGCGGGAGCGGGTGCTTGCTGACACGTTGCGTCCCGAAGGGCCTCGTGGGCCTGGACCAACCCCTGTGCTGCTCTCTTCTGCTTCTCTTTGTGCCCCAGAGACAAAATCCTACCTGAGTGGGAGTGGGGACACTGGGGTGAGGCCCAAGGGGTTGGGTTTGAGGACGACAGGTCATTCTGATTTTGCTTTTGTTAACCTTTGGCCCCGTTCTATAGCAGCTATGGCACAGAGCAGCTGGGCCCCAGCCTTTGCCTTGTTTTATTTCCTTTGGAGTTATGTACAGGGTCCCCCTGCCTCTGACTCCAAGCCTGGCACGCCCCTCTCCCCAAAGGTCCCTCTGCCACATTCTCCCCCTTGCTTCCTTGGACATCTCTGCCTTGTTTACCGGTGCTGACTGACCTTGGCCGGAGTTAGGCTTGTGGGTGTGTCTAGGGCTCTCTCCGGTGCATGCATGTCCTGCCTCCCCCGTTAGACAAGGAGCTGCCCCAGAGTGTAGAAGGGCGCCTCCCTCACCATCACTACCAGGCGGCAGAACGAGTTGTTTTGGAGTCAGATAATGTATTTTACTGGTTCTAAGATGGACTTCCTGCCTCTATCTTCCCACTTCTCTGAAATCAGTGTGTCTCACATGTCATAACTGGGGTTATCTACAGGATCTTTTTCTTTCTTGGCACCCCAAAACATCATGGCACATATGGGGTTTGGGAAAATGTGGTGGATCTGAGTTAGACTCTGAGTCTGCATGTCTGTGCCTTGTGACATTGGGCAAGTCACGTTACCCTGGAGCCTCCGTTTCCTCATCTACAAGGTAGAAATACTACTCTTAGGCAGATCCATATGCAGATGTTTTTGACCTGCAAAAATTTCATATGGCCGAACCTTGCAGTATCATCTTCACAGAGTTAGTGTGAGGATTAAAGAAGATAAAGCGTATAAAGCTCTTTGCATGGTGCCTGATGTTTAATAAATGTCAGGAGAGAAAGGATCCCCCAAGGGTGGGGGCCGTGTCTTTGCCATCAGTCTCCATGAGCTCTGAGGCTCTCTGCTGTTTATGTACCCTCTGCCTTGTGCCAACCCTTGTGCTCAGTACTCCATGCAGCTTAGTACATGGCATTTACCCATTGCCCGCACACCCATGTGCCCCATAGCGGAAATGGTAGGGTCTGGCTGCCTGTAACCGTTACCCACCAAGTTAGGGAGAGAGAGAGGTGCCCTTCAGGATGCTTCTGTGTGTTAGCTCCCAGACTCCTCCTGGCCTGCTATTTATCACATACCTGCAGCCCATGAGGGTGCTGGTTCTTCCCTATATTTGCAGTGTTACCATTGAAATGTATTTTGCCTGTGTTCAGAGCCAAGAAGACCCTGGTTGTGGGATGTTCTTTAGAAATTGATCCAGGGAGTCCTGATCCGTCCTTCTTGGATGTGGAGTTGAAGCTTGCTTCTTGGGCAGGCCCGTGCAGCCCAGAGAGGGTCTTTGGCTGGAGGCTGGGCTCCAGGGGATAGACACTCCTGGCTCTGCGGGGAGACATCAGGTAATGAGGCCAATGGAAAGAGCTGGGGAGGAGAGAGTCCCCATGGTGATCATACAGTTTGGAGATAATGAGATGGAGTGAGATCCGGCGTGAGTGGCAGCTTCGACTCCAAATCCTTTGGTGCCAAGCTGAATGGTAGTTAAGGAAGGCAGGAGAAAAAAGGGAGCAAGAAGGAGCTAAGATGCTAGTTTGTGTGAAGGGGGTTCCAATCCATAGGAGACAATTAAGTCTTGCGCTATTAAAGGGACCGATGCAGACAGGCTGCTGATGGAAGGGGGTTTATAGAGTTCTCAGAACAACTGCAGAGATGAGCTCTTTAAATATGGGAGCAAGGGAGACTTGTGCAAAGCCTTCCTGCATCTGCTTTGCAGAACTGAAATATGCTATTCCAAAAAGCCTGCCCAATTGGGTGGAAAAGCAGGAGCAGGGAGCCAAGGACTTCCCAGGGCTCCACGGCATCACATTTCTTGTCTGTGGTGGAGAATCACAGAATCTAGGCTGAAAAGGACCCCAGGGGTCATTCTAGGCCTCTGGTTCTCAAATATCAGCATGCATCAAAATCACCTGGAGTGCTCGTTAAAATCCAGATTGCTGGGCCCCACCTGCAGAGCTTCTGATTCAATAGGTCTGGGGGGAAGCCTGGAATTTTACGTTTTCAGTAGGGCCCCAGATAATGCTGATGCTGCTCATCTGGGGCCTACCCTGTGAGGACCACTGTTCTAAGTCACTGCAGGGCCCCCCCTTACAGATGGATCTCTGGTCTCTATTGAATACCACCTGAGACAGGAAGCTCACTACTTTGGACCCTGTTCTCTTCCTTACTGCAGATGTTTTGGCTGATTCCAATCTTTGTTGCAAGTTTTCCCCTAAAGTTTGTCTCCCCGCAGTTCTGGGAAAGGCCGCAGAACTTGGATGTTGAGAGTAGAGGTTCTGAGATCCACCTGTCTGAGTTTAAACCCTTTCCCCCCTCCAGGCTCTGACACTTTGGGTAAGTCACTTAACTTCTTGGCCTTAGCTTTCCTCACCTGTCAAATGGGGATAGCGATAGATTTGACCTCATGGGATCATTGTGAGAATGAATCTGCCTGGCACAAGAGAAGTTGTCCGTGCACTTTCACAGTCTATCATCGTGGATTAGTTAGCAGGTTCTGGAATCTGCGGGCCTGACTTTGAAGCCTGCCTCCAATCATTTCCCATCCGTGTGATCTTGGGCAAATTAATCTCTCATGGTAATAATAATAATGATAGTACCTGCCTCACAGGGTTGTTATAAGGATTAAGTAAGTTAATGTTTATAAAGTGTTTAGACCACAGCGGTGGTAAGCACTCAACAAATGGCGTCCATTACTCTTATGTTACAATCACCATGCCCACTGATTCTGGTCCGGATTTGCTCCCTGTCCCACCATGCAACCCTATGGAAATGCAAAGGCATTTCTCCAAATTAAATTTTTCCAAGCTAAAATGCTCAGTTCTAAAAAAAAAAAAAGATGCTCAGTTCTTCCCCCAGCAAAGATGCTCCGTTCTTCCTGCATGGTGTTGAGAGCTCTCCACAGCGCTGCTTGTGAGTTGCACCCAGTAAGCGCACTGCTTCCTCGGATCTCAGCTTCCACGTTTCCTTGTATAACCCAGACCACTATCTCTGCCTTCTCAGCAGCCGTCTGCTTTGCCGAGTTATGCTGAGCTGGTGGTCTCTTGAGATCACCTGGTCTTTTGCACAGGCGTCGCTGCTGATCTATAACTACTCTCATCTTCCCTTTGGCAGTTGATCTTTCGAGCCTAAAGGCGGGACCTGTCATTTATCCTCGGTAAATCCTGTATCTTTGAACCTTCAGGCGGTTATTCTCATTCAGTGTTTCTGGACCACCAAAGCCTGTTCCGGTCCCTCCATCCTCAGGAGGTAGATGTGAATTTCACCCTCTTCGTCCTCCCACTCCTGGGGTCTGTGGTGGAGAGGTTAAGTGGGTTGTGGGCCTACACTATGATGGGGGCTGGAAGCCTCTGTTCTGGATGGTGCAGCTTTTGTGGCTTCCCTTTCTGTGGTCTGGCATGCTTAGTGCCATGTGAGCCTGGGATGAACCCGCCTGCCCTCCCTTCTGCCATCAACACGTTAGGAAGGAAATGACCAGGGTCAGAGTCCGTTGGCTTAATTCAGTGATCTTGGGTCCACTGTCCTATACTTTAACCAGCTTCAAAACCCTGCTAGCTTCCTTTTTGCTTTCAGGCCCTTTTTGACCTGCCGACTTAGACTCTGTCCCTCCTTGCCTCGCACACACTCTCTGTTCCACTGTACCAAGCACCCAAGTCTGCAGGGGCCACTGTGCCTTCCTTTACACCCTGGATCTCTGCTCTTGCTGTTCTTCCCAGACAACTTCTAGTCATCCTTCAGGTTTCAGCCTTTCTTGATGCCTGCCCACTTTGATGGGCCCTCAAACCCCCCATACTTCCCTTGTCATAGCACTTACTGTACAAGCAGGGACCCCAGATGGCTTATTCACCACTTCATCCAGTGCCTCTAGCATAGCGCATGGCACGTAGTAAGGGACTAACAACTATTTGTTGAACAGATGAATGCACTGATGGATACAGTCATTTGAGGAGAAGTTCACCTACCTGCCCTGTAACTTAGCTCCACACCTTTTCCATCTGGTCAGCAGGATTTTGAGAAAGACATCGTTCGATTCTTCTACCAAGTCAAAGTTCTAGCGAAGTCTGTGGTGTTCTGACACCTTAATTCAGCACCTTCTATGCTAAGACTTTTTCCATGTAGCTAGCTTGGGCAAAACTGGAATATTTAGAGGAGTGGGTCCTTCTTTTCCTCAGGCCTAGATTGGTCTTTACATCCATTGTCTGGTTCGTATCATGATGATTCTTCTCTCGAGAGAGACGCGAGATGTCTACTTCAAGGAGAAACTGAAGAAGAGCTCCTGACCTCACCGGTCCCTCCTCCCCACCCCTCCCTCAGCATCTCTGCGGCTAACCTCTGGGAGCTGAACCAAGACCAGGGAACTTCTGCCATTTGTCCTTACCAGGCAGGTCACTCCGGACAACCGGCAGACAGGGCTGCTGCTGTGCCGCGTGCTCTGCGGCCGGGCCTCGGTCGGGCCTCCGCTTTCTGCCTTCACCGCATCACTTCCTTCTGTTAGGATGTGTAGACAACAGGTCTCCTTGCCAGCTTCGTGTAAAGCAGAGGTGTTGACAGTTGACCTGGAGGTTCAGGCTGTATTGTCCGCTTGGACCATTTAGCCCCGGGGTCACATGCATCATCTGGGTTCTTGGGAGTGTGAGTGTGTACACGTGTGTTTGTGTACTTTGAAGAAATGACCACTTGGAGGTTTGCTTCTCTAGCACACGCTTCCCACAGTGGGGCTCAACAGCCATTCTTTATCCCAAAGCCTGATGAGTGACTGTAGTGACTTTCCTTTGGGTCAGTGGGGAGCTGAAGACTTCGGTGGTGCTCCCAATTCCTGGCGGACTGGGCCGACGGGTCTACTGTATCTGTGTAGCCGAGAGTGAGGCCGGGCCAGGTTTGCAGTGGAGCCCTGGGCTTTCCCTCTTGCGCTCGACAGCACTGGACTCTCCCTTGAGGCCATGCCTCCGCCTTTCTTGCTTCCTTCCCCAAGGAAACAGATGACACATTATGAGCAGAAAGAGCCTGTTGCCTACATGGCCATTTTTCCTGCCCAGTTTAATGGAGGTGACAGCCGTCTATTTTACTTGTCTCGTAACATCGAATCAGTAAATAAAATATGGGTGAACTCTCAGGTTTAGCTGAATTATGGCTGGTCCATGGGGATGGAGGGCTCGGGGAGAGCTGAGCAGAGAGATTGAATCCATGGCTTGTTGCAAGAGAGACCGAGGCTTGTGTCCCCCTCTAGCTCCAGGAAATCTTTCAGTGCTGAAGAAGGCCAGGCAAGGTCATCCTGTTGACAGTCTCTGAGTTCATGGAAGAGCCAGAACACAAGGAGGGGCCCCCCAAATGTTGGACCTAGAGGAATACAGCACCTGTCTTTCCTCTTTCCTATCACAGATTGGGATATTGAGGACCAAAAGGGGGACATACTTTGTGCCACATCCCTTGGTGAGCCGTAGGAAAATCAGATGAAAACATGGGTCTCTGACCCCCCACTTTATTAAGGAAACTCCATCCTTGTTCCTATCTCTCTCTCTCTCTCTCTCACACACACACACACAGCACACACACTCACATACACTCACATACATTTGAAGCTTTAAATTTGCAGTCTTGAGGTAGACTAAATTTTTCCAGGGCTGAAAAACAGACCTTTAAAACATTTTTTCCACATTGAGGGAGAAATACTAAACCAGATTCATGTGTGTTTAGAAAGGCTCATAGATAATTGATATACCCTATGTAATTCCCCAAGAGGCCGGGAGATTAAGGTTCACCCCAACCTCTGTGTTCAGCACCACGGAGAGCAATCAGGCCCTGGGGTAGTGAGTGGGCGCCATCTGCCCGCTGGCTCTTCCAGCAGGGGTGATGTGGTTGTCGTAAGGTCTTGCTCAACAGGCGTTCTTTCTCCGAATGCTATTCCTCTAGGACTCTGGGGTTCGTAAACTGGACTGAGGTGTTTAGCAGGCATACAGTAGGCTAGTAAGAATGATTACTTGTGGTCATTCAAATCAAGTAATTCACAGTAAAAGAAAATGAAGAGAACAGATAGAATTTTCTCTACCCCCCCCCCCACCAAACACACACGTAAATTGTTCCTAAGCCTTTGGTGCTTTGTACAGCTCGTCTGCTAGGGACCAGTAGCAGATGACAAAACGAGTGAACATTCTATTGTCAAAGATCACACCTGATACCAAGCGTCTTTGCTCAGCTTGTCAGCATCATCTTTCACATCGCATTTGGTAAGTAGGCTTGTGTTATGTATTTTTATCCTGCTAAATGTGATTTCTTAAAAGTATTTTGTGTGTTATTATTTCCTGAATTGTGGAACCCTACATACCTATAATAGAGCCATATTTTCTGCCAGTAAATAAAATTACTCCTCGTTCAGGTGATGGGAATTAAATGTGTCACAGCTTCATGGTTTTCCCCAAAGAACCCCAGGAGTACCAGGTGCTCCACCACCTGGTTGTGTCTGAGAAACCTTGCGATGGGGCTGGGTATCCACAAAGGTCTCTCCTAGACAGGAAAGGCACTCTGTGAGTGGCCTCAGCATGCCTCAAAGAAAGGGGGACCTTTTGTCTGTCACTGCGGTGCTGGGAGCTGGCTGGAACACCTGGCCTAGAAGCCCAAGGGCATAGGAGTCCGAGAGTATCTGAATGACAGAGTCAGAGGAATTGGCATGTGCCTTGGAACAAGGAGTGATGTTTAAGTCATCGGGCTCCGAGAAGGCAAGATGGCACCTTTCAGTCACACAGCAGATTGATGTGGATCGGGCAGAGGGAACGTGGACTCTGGTGCCTGCAGAGCAGAGCTACTTCAGGGCCCTGGCTTGAGAGATCTCAGTGAGAGGGGATGGGTTTTGGTTTTTTTTTCTCCTCCTGCTCGGATTCACAGAATCAGAAAAATCTGCTTTGGAAATGTGGCTATTTTTATGCTGTTTATAATTTAGTGTTTATTTCCTGCTGTTTTCACATGGACTCTGGGCTGACTCACTGATTCACCAAATATTTATGGAGTGCCCACTCCGTGGGTTGTGGAGTGCACCAGGAAGGGGGTTGTGGAGGATCTGGGGGCACAGAGCAGCCTCCCAGGACCTGGTGGTAACTCGGTGGCCTCCTGCTAGGTCCATGTAGGTGACCTTCAGTGATGGGCCTGGTTCCTTGAACATGCAGATACATGCAGTGCAGACCAGAGCCCCACACTGGGATCTTCCTCATTCTCCTGGGTGCTCTAAGGAGGAGCACTAAGGCTCAGAGAGGGGAAGGAACAAGGTAAAAGTCACACAGCAGAGGCAGCTGGGAAGCCACATCTGTTCCCTTGCACCTTTCACGCCCGTGCTCCTGCTTGCCTTGCTCCTTCTAAAATGTACCATCCCTTCCATTGTTCTGAGGATTCCTTCACTCCTGAGCTGTCACACCCCATCCTCGGGCCCGCCCCCACCCAAGGCTCATTTTGGCCAGTTCCCTGTCTCTTGTCAGAATGAAACCTTCAACTTTTCTAGATGGGGCAGGTGTGTGTGTAAGTAGGGAGGAAAGGTAAGGATAGAGGTTAGCATCCCATTTTTGTCTCAAAAGAAAAGGTTCTGTCTCCTTTGGTGGGAAAGCTTTTCTTTCTGGCTGATTCACATTCTTCCTGCTGCAATGTAAATCCGTCTCACCCATGACATGACATGGCCATTTGTGGAGTTTGGGAAGGAACATCTCGATTGGGAGCCAGTAGCTTCGGGTACTTTTTTTTTTCTAGGGCTGAAGCAAAGAAGCTCTCAAACAATTAAGCTGAAATGGCTACACTTGCCCTCACATGGGCTTGGGCAGATTTATAATATTTTCCTTTTTAAAAAATGGGGATTTTTTTCATGGAGACAGTGATTTATGGAATAATCAATTTCTTTATCTACCTAACACATTGGAGTGATCCGTCAGCACAGGCATCCATCTCCCCCAGAGGCTGGAGAGGGCCGGCAGACTTTGAGCCTGACTCACCCGGCAGAAGGTGGTTTTTCTGTGTGCTACTTTGATCCCAGAGTCTGGATCTGAGGCCTGCAGTAAGGAAGGTCTGGGGCTCCTGCAGCCACTCTTTGAGCACAGATGCTGGTGCTTTCTCCTCCTTCGTGTCAGCCCCACCTGGAGAGGAGTAAGGTCCAGCACTCGCCAGCCCTGTAGTACAGGTACGGAGACTGAGAGGAAGGTCAGAACCCAAAGCTTGGAGATGTGAAGGCAAGGGTTGTCATCTGTTAATCTCTGAAGGCTGTTGTGTAGGAGGGTGAGCAAACCTGGTCTTAGAAGTGCCAGCAGAGAGAATTGGAGCCAGTGAGAGGATGGCCCAAGAAGGCAGAATTTGGTTCAACACCAGCCATCTCATAGTCAGGGCTATTTGAAGATTAAGTAAGATACCTCAGGGGTAGTGAGCTTCCTGTTAGGAGAGGTAATCAAGAACAGATTGGCCAGGGATGTTACTGAGGGGCTCTGGGTTCCTTTCACTATAAATTCTAGGCATCCCCAGCTGTGCAGCTAGAGAGGCTATAAAAACCCAGGCTTTCTAAGTTGCCTGAAAGGAACATGCCTGCTCTGTTGAAACAGACTCCACCAACTCACAAACTCTGAGCTCAGAGTGGTGGTTGTGAGGCGTCGTCTTAAGGTCAGACTCTTTTTGTTCTGTCTCCTGCAGCAGTTCGTCCCTTGGCAGTGCCCAGGGGTCAGGAAGGAGACTAGTGGCTGCAGCCAGCCCCAGGAAGGACCTGTCAACGTTTTTGAGCAGTATAACACCAAATACACTGGCACGCCTCATGCCATCTCATTTGCCCGTCTCTCTGCTGTAGGTGTGATTACCTTCTTTTGCAGAGGTAGGAACCGATGTCTATAGGAGATGGATGGTCCAAAGTCGTACAGCTGGCCAGGGGCGGGGCTCTGTCCCATTCACACAAGCACACGAGCTGCTGTTCCTCAGCGAGCCTTTACTGAGCACATACTACATGCCAGCCCTGGGCCAGGTGCTGGGACCCTCAAGATGAGCAAGACAGACGTGGTCCTTGTCCTCATGGAGCTTGCAATCTGGCAGGAAAGACAGACATCAGAGAGTCACTACGGGTTCAAGGCCTGTTACAGAAGGGATGAGCAGTCTGCTCAGGGGAACATCAGGAAAGGCTTTCTGGAAGAAGTGACGTTTGGGCTGAGACCTGAGGGAGGAGGAAGGCACAGTGATATCAGGATGATGGGGAGGAGTGAGGGATGTGTTCTAGGTAGAGGCGATAACATGTGTAGATGCCCAAGGACAGACAGTTGTGTTAAGTTGAACTGTAGGAAACTATCAGCTTTGTAGGTCAAACGTGGCCAAGTACCAGCAATTTCATGTGTTTCAGACTTGCATTTAAAAAACTCAAGGAAGTCCGTGGGGTGCCTGGGTGGCTCAGTTGGTTAAGCGACTGCCTTCAGCTCAGGTCATGATCCCAGGGTCCTGGGATCGAGCCCCACATCGGGCTCCCTGCTTGGCGGGAAGCCTGCTTCTCCCTCTCCCACTCCCCCTGCTTGTGTTCCCTCTCTCGCTGTGTCTCTGTCAAATAAATAAAATCTTTAAAAATAAATAAATAAAAATAAAAAACTCAGGGAAGTCCAGTGTGAATAGAGTAAAGGGAGGGGGATGTGGAAAAATAAGGCCTGAGTAGAGGGCTTCATATAAAGCTCTGTAAGCCTTGTGAGGAGGCTGGACTTTATCCTAAGGGCATTGGGCAGCCATTGAGGACTGTAGGAAGGGAGCAACATAGCCAGATTTGTGCCTTTGAAAAGTCATCCTGGTGGCTGTGTGGTGTGATTACATGGGGGTGAAAGTGGAAACTGGGGGGCCATCAGGAAGCTCTTTAAGTAGTCCAGGTGAGAAAGGACAGGGAGATGTGTGGGGGCAGATGGAGGGTTGGTTAAGAGACCAGGTGTCCTCAATCCTGGTCCAGGGCTCTCCCGAGAAGCCACTGTTCCCTTGGCCCCAGGCCTGAGCACTGGAAGCCAGGCCATGGTACATGATTGGACCCTCCCCAGAGCCATGCACCTGTTTTCTGAGCCCTCTGTCGTTGGATGCCACATCCAGTTGTCTGACAGCTCAGCTGGGCCTCCGCCCCATTGCATGGTTCCCTGGTTTGACCAGAAAACCCTCAGCGTGTTCCGTGTCGTGGTGTGCAAGGTGATGAGCACTCTGTGGGTGGTGGGTTGCTCACAGTCTCCTCCAGCAGGCGGATGGGGCTTGGAAGTCTGGTCACCTGGCCAGGCCTTCTGCAAGTCTTGGTCTTTGTGACAGCCCGGCCGGGAGGCTTGAGAAGGGGACTCTGTCTCCACTTTCCTCTTTGAAATCTCTAAGGGGCCAGGAGCTTCTCCGTGGCTGAGCTGAAACCTTTCTCCCATTGAGGATGGAACCCTCCTTCTCCTTGGCAGAAGGTGGGGGGAGGGAGACCTCAACTTGCAGGACAGATGCCTGGGTCAGTGCCACTGAGGACTGCTGCATCAGGGGCGGGAGGGACAGGCGCACGGATCTGGCCGGGCTGTGCTTGCCTTATGCTTTCCATCTCCAGCCCCCCCCGTGCTAACACAATGTTGCTGTGCTCTTAGACATAACACGAGTGATCTGTTAAAGGCTCACGATGTACCAGACACTGTGCTAAGCATCTTCCCAACATTCATTCACTTAACACAGCAGATCTAAGAGGTAGGGACTTTATCCCCACTTTAGAGATGAGGAAACAGAGCCTGGCAGAGTGCACACAGAGAAAGCATTCAGAAATATTCCTTGATACCATTATTGTCATCCATCATCATGGCTGCTATTATTTTAAATAACGGCTACCAAGACCTGTCACAGTTCCTGGCATAAAGTGGGTGCTCAGGGAATATTTGTTGAATCTGCTTACACAGATTTGGGCAGAAAATGGGGTGAGTGGCCTGGGTCAGGAAAAGGGAAAAGCTTGGGAAAGGTGTCTTCCCAGCTTCCTGGATCCCCAAGGATCTCTTGCTCCCATTCCTGCCCCCCCCCACCCGGCCAGGCCTTTCTTAGCCTGGTCCCTCCAGTGTCTCTTGCTCCTCACCTGTCCCCATTCTTCAAGCGAGGGCACCTGGATTCCGTTTCTTGGCAGCTGCAAGAAATGCAGGGACAGCCCCCAGTGCCCCTCTCTTGGGGTAGTGGGTGGGTTGGAAGACCCCCATCCTTCAGGACTTCACCGTTCAGTGGGCTCTGCCCAGTCCTCCACTACTGGCAGATGCTGCCCTCAGCCAGTCCAGCCAGGACTCTACATAAACTCTTCACACCCAGAACCATTGTCAGCTCAAGGCAGGTGGGGCTGTTTCTGACTTCTTGCGTCTGCGTTCTGTGCTTCCCACATGAATGCCCTCCTCCCTGGCCTCCTGCTGAATTTCTTCTTTCTCATACTTCCTATTCTGTCATTGGCTCACCTCCTCCGGGAAGCCTCCTCTGATGCACCCGGGCAGTGGCACGACCTTCCCTGAGCCTCCCAGAGTGTTGCTCCAGCCCCCTTTTTATAGCACTCCTCATGGGTGCAGAGATGATCTCTTTCCCCTTGACCCCCTGGTCACCCCAGAGCTCAAGTGGAAGCTTGTGGACCTCTTGTGTTTGCTTCTGACTGTGGTTTTTTTTGTTGTTTTTTGTTTTTTTTAATCTTGTTGATGGTTTGCTCTCTTGAAGGCAAACTTCTTAGCCTCGAATTTAAGGAATTCCCCTCCTGAACTCCTTTTCTAGGTTCTGCTCTCTCCCACCCCCACTCCCATCAATTTAATTTTAACTTGAATTAGTTTTTTAAGTTGAGTTAGCCAACATTCCAAAATTGGGATGTTTTATATAAAATTTTGGGTTTCTGGCTTCCTTTCCTCCATTTGCACATGCCATAGCCCCCACCTATCCTTACAGTGCATCCCCTGAGACTGGCCATTCACAGTCATGCACGAGCCCTGCTTGCAGTGGCGTTGAGAGGGAAAGGTGAAACATTTTGTGCAGCTGTGTTTTTATTATCGGGAGCGAAGAAGAGGCAGAGCAAGAGGGCCGTTTATTTCAAATGCCTGTGTCTCGCCCCATCCTGCTTCCCCGTGGGGTTCCTTTTGGCTCCCGCAAGGCACGGGGTCCCTGACCGCCACGTGGATCAGGAGCTTCTCAAAGGCAAGGACCTTATCTCGTTCCTCTTTATCATGATATTAAGAGCTAATGTTCACTGAGCCCCCCCCCCCCCCATCTCATTTAACCCTTACAACATCCCTAAGGTCGGTGCAGTTATTTTGTCTTTCCAGAGGCGGGATCTGAGCCTGAGCATGGGGAAGGACCTGTTTGGGAAGGGGTGGTTGACAGATTTTTATGCCGGTCTGCCTGGCTCCAACTTGATGTCCCTGCGTATTCCCAGCAGCTGCACCAAGCAAAGCCCACAGTAGACAGTTAAGTGCCAGACAGATCACACCGAATCCCCGAGTCACGGATGGGCTGGAGGCTGGGATGGGGCCTCCCAGCAGTGGACGGTGGTGAGTGGCATGTTTAGGATGTTCCCGGCTCTTCTTCCTCGGGCGTCTGGATGGCTGTGAGTGGTGCTGTGTATCTCGATGGCAGCATTACCCAGAGTTAAGTGAACACGTTCCAGGCCGAAAATCTGCTGGGAGTCCCTTCTCATTACTGTGCCTTTGAGGCACCAGGATGTGGTGGGGGCATCAGAGCGCTGTGGGAGCATTTTAACAACCACTGTCCTTGCCTCCGCCCTGTCCCATTTTGCCGACACACCCCCAGCCACTAATCAGGCATGGATAATAGGCCACACAGACACATGCCCTTTCCCACCCGCCTCCGGGCTCTGAGCGGGCATGCAAAGTAGGAGGCCCTGCCCAGCCTCCACTTCTGCTTGGCCAGGGTCGGGGAGAGCGGAGAGAGGCTGTGCCTGCAGCCTGGCAGGGGCATCTACAGTGATAGGGTGGGCTGTCTGGTGTCAAGGGTTGGGAGGTGGCTGCAGAGGGAAGCTTTAGCAAGGCATGAAGGGCCAGCTCTGCCTAGGATCGTGTCTGTGAATCCCGCCTTGCCCAGACACATCCAGCTTGAGATTCTAGACATCTGGCCTTTCTGGGTCTGACAGCAGGTTCCTTCCTAGGGAGAATAGCTGTGGCTGATGGTGTTGGATATCGTGGCAGGGACGAGGCGTGGCTGCCTTACTCTCCCTGGCGCATAGTCTCCTGGGTACACAGTTCAGGGCCGCTGCCCGGGGGCTGAGCTCAGCCCCGCACCATTGTGGGACCTGAAGGTCTCTGCTTCTGGAAATTGCGGTGACCCTCAAGGTCAGATTGTGGAAGTCTGTTTGAGTAGCCTTCATTCTTCCCAGCGCTGAGGAGGTCATGCGGGGTTGTCAGCCCCAGCCACACGTCAGCAGATTCCGTGTCTCCACCTCCTGGGGGCTTAGACCTGCAAGAGAGTGAGAAAACCTTGGAACATTCTACCTCCCTCAGGCTCAGTGCTTCCTGTGCCAGCTGGAAGTGACTTTGCAACACTGTTAAAAGGTGAGGCACAGCCCCCTTGCTGGGGCGGATGCCAGCCCCTCGGGGGGGCTTGAGGAGAGTCCGAGCAGGGGCCTCCCAGAGGCCCCCAGCCTCCTTGTGCTTTAGCACACGCTCTCCAGGGAGATAGGCTTCCTTGCTCTCGGGGTGGACAGCACTGCCTCTCTCATCGCCCCATCTCTGCAGACAGGTTCACACTTAAAGAAACAAAAAAAGAACTAATAGACCAAGACCAGGAAAAAACGACCACCAAGGCTTATTGGGCACTTATGGTGCCGGGTAATATAGAGCAATTCTGGGTGCTCATTCTTTAGTTCTCTTCATGACCCTGTGAGATGGTCCAGGTATCCCCATGTTGCAGGTGAAGAGCTTGTGGCTCAGGGAGATGAAAGGACTGGCCCGTAGGACTCAGCCGGTAGGTGGCAGAGCCTGGGTGCGCCATGGAGGTCAGCCTCACAGCCCTGGCCCTTAGCTATTCACACTAGGACGTGGCTACCTCCTTAGAGAACACACAGAGTACTGTGGAGTATGGATTTTTCCAGATTCCTGAACCTAGAGTCCTGATAAAATCCGGGCAGGAGCTTCCTGGGCTTCAGGATCCCTTGATGCTAAGACAGGAACAGGATGTTTAGACTCTATTTTGAGCCCACTGTTTTCATCCCTGAATGAACCAATGTGGATGAATTCTGAGCAAGAGACAAAGAGTGAGTCAGGAAGAGGAAGCCTGTGATTGAGACAGAGACACTCAGAATGGAGGAGACAGGGAGAGACAAAGAGATGGGAGAGAGACAGAGAGGGGAAAGGGAGAGTAAGCATGTTTGGTACCGAGATGAACAAGCTCGCAGACTCCCGGTGGGGTCAGAACGACCTCACAATCAAAATGGCAGGTTCTGATGTCTAGACGCCCCCTGGGGATTGCTTCTCTCTGGTGCCCCACCAGTAACTCAGGCCTCCCTGAGTTCCCATCTGCTCAGCAGAGGCCACTCGGTGTGGTTTACCGTCTGTTGGTGGATGGGCGCCATATGTAAAAGACTTCAGGTTGTACCAGCCTGGCAGGGTGGGGTTCACTGAGTTACTGGATGGCATTATCTTGGAGGAACCAGATCATCTAAATGGGATCCATGTGAAGAGATGTCTGAGAATCGGCCAGAAAAGGAACTCGTATGGCTGGAATATACCCATCCCGGTTGGTTCTCCGAAGCCGGCCTATAGTTCATCTTGCTTGCCTGGCTTCTTCCTCCCTTTCTCCCTACCCACGTCTTTCCTTCCTTCATTCAGTAAGTGATGATTGAGCACCTACTATGCGCCAGGTGCACTAGGTTCTGGGTCTAGAGGGACGAGATTCCCTTCTTCATGGGATCTTGTCTAGTCTGGGATGGGACAAACAGTAAGCAAGCAAACAAGCAAGTAAGTGCACACTTAGGGATTAGAGCAAATACTCTGCAGGCACATACTTGAGCGACAACTCTATGCTTTTGGGAGCAGGGAGGGCCTCCCCGAGGAGGTCACATTCAGGCGGAGGCCTGCAGAATGAGAGGAAAGACCATGTGAAAGATGTAGGGGAGCGTTCCAGGCAAAGGGAACAGCATAGGTGAGGGCCTTGGGAGCGGGAAAGAGTGTGGCCGAAGAACAGAGAGAAGGCCCATGTGGTGAACAAGGGGGTGGGCCTAACATGAAGCCAGGAGGTGGTTTCCAAGGTCCTGTGCCCAAGAACCAAGATGGCACAGATTCTGGGCCAAGGTACAGACCAGCCTCATACTTTAGACCGTTGGTTCCTCTGGCCGGCTTAGGCTTTGGGGCTCAGCCTCGTTCTGTTCTTTGGTACATTCTTCCGTGGAGCTGCTCTCGGCGAGTGACCCTTCTTCCCAGCGCAGGGGCTCACTCAGGTGTGTCCCAAGCATACACTTGCTTGGTAGAGCAGTGGGGTGGGGGGGCCACAGCACTAGCCCACGGAGGACCGGGCTTTCTGCAGGGGAGGGGCATCGCTTCCAGGGAGATTGATGTCTTCTGCCAAATCCCCAGCCTCCAGGTAAGTGGACTTCCGGTGGAGGTCTCCAGGGGCTTCATCACTCTGGGGGCAGGTGGGAGCTAAACAGCTCTGATGGGCTCTGATTGGCTCCTTCCATGCAGTGTGTGCCACAGTGTGTACACCTACGTATGGCCCACGTCTCGGGGGGAAGAGTACACACGCTATTCGAGGCATCTGGAATTTTGAGGATGGGACACCAGGCCATCTGGTTCAATCCCCTGATAAATGATTCAACACATATTAGTGTCTGGGTCCAGGCTGGGCGCTTTGGGGAACCCTCAGAAGAGAGTCCGTCATTTAAGGTAGCAGAATTCTCTCCGGTTTGCCAAGCGCATGTGCATCTTTGTCCCCTTCAGTGTTCCCACTGGTGAGCTCGGCAGGCGGGGGAGGATGGAGGCTCCTCAGTCTGCACTGAAGAGACTGATGTTCCGTGAGACCAGCTCACTAGTTCAAAGTCACACGAGTAGGATCAAGAAAACCCTGGTTTAGGCCCGAATGTGAACCACTCCTTCACCATTTAGGGGCTCTGCGGCCTTGGGAGCACAAGGCTGGCCTCATTTTTCCTCATCTATAAATGCAGGAGACGTGCTAAGCGTCAAAGCACTTAGTTGGGGCTCTGGTGAAGAGTTGGTGCTTAGGAAATGTGCAGCTCCATTTCCCTCTGGCCTTGTGACCCGGCTCTGAGCCTGGGCCTCTCCTAGCCCAACCCTTCTTCCCTGCCTCAAGGGTTTCAGGTTCATTGTTGTGACCTTGCACAGAAATGTCTTGATATTTGCTGCCAGGTAGACAAAACATCTGGAAGATCGGCCCCTCTTTGTTCTCTCCATCCCAGTGTTTTGGTGTCATGAAGATAAAGCCACGGGGACAGAACTGCCAGGGTCTGGTTCCCAGAAGCCCATAAAACATAGGCAATTCTGCCTGGCGCCTCTCTCCCTGCAATCCAGTAAAGTGCTCCTTGCATCCAACACGTGGTTATTTTTTACAAAATCGCTGAACTAGCCATGTTAGCTGTATTGATCAATAAATTACTTTGATGAAAACTCAGTAGGCAGTGTCCCCTTGGCACTCATTCCCACACAAAGACAGGGCTCTACACTTTTCACTTCTCAGAAACCTTGGTGCCGTTTCCTGTCCCATTTTTCTTCTCTGCGTACGGCTCCCCGGGCCACTGCCCGAGCCAGGACCCACCCGGACAGGATGGGGAGCTTTCTGGGACTACTGGCAGGGCTTCTGGTCCATGGCATAGAGGTTCCGTAGCAGGAAAGTTAGTTGCTGCCTCCACCTAAGCCTCCAAGAACAGACTTGCTTTTCCAGGGCAAATTGTACCCACAGCCACCTGCTGCTGGGTGTCCTCCTATCTGTGAGAGACTCCTCATTAGCAGCCCTGCTGGGGAATGACAGCCAGTTACAGCATCAGCCTCCTTGCTTGGAAGAACCAGGAAGCCAGAGCAGACCCATGGTCTTTCCTTCAGTTCACTCATTCATCCATTCATGTGACATTTTTTTTGAGCCCCTGCTCTGTGCTGGGAACTTTCTGTGTGTCATCTTACTGAATCCTTACCAAAAGGCAGGTTTTGGAAATTGACCTTTCACCCCCCTCCTTTAGGCATAACAGTACCTTTATTGCATGCTTAGGGAAGGCGGGTGCTGGGCTAAGTGTGCCTACCTTGGGTGAAGCAGCAGGGCCGGCTAATTATGAGTCCAGACATGGGGCTTCGCTGCCTGGGTTCAAATCCTGGCTCTTGACCTTGGGCAAGTTCTGAACTTCTCCGTGCTTCAGTTTTTCCATCTGTAAAAGGAGGGTGAAGAAGTATTTGCCTCCTAGGGTTGTAGAACAGATTGAGTTACTGTGGGTAAGCACCCCGTGTCTGGAACTTTCGAGCACCATGTAAGTGTTGGCTGCTCTCAGCTGGTGAGGATTCAGTGAGCTAATATGGCTAAAGTGCTTATAATGGTGTCTGCCACACAGGGCTTGAAGCATGTAAGCTAATGTCATTGTCTCTCCCGATCGACACAACAATGCTGAGGCAGGAACATTTAGCCTCCCCATGTTACAGATGAGAAAACTGAGGCCAGGTAGATCACCCAGGATTTCGGAGCAGAAATCTGGCCATGGCTGGTCTGACCGCAGCCTTGGGCATTTTTCTGTGGTGCTGGAGTGCGTGGCGCAATCGCGTGCTGTTGTGGGGTTGAAAGGTCCCTGGAGATGCTTGGGCCAGCAGAGTACACGTGGTACAGAGGGGGGTCTGCTGCCCAGAGGGGTAAAGTGACTTGCCTGAGAGCACACAGTTGGGTGGGTGACTGCTGGGTGCTTCCTGTGTGCATTGTAGGCAGGGATCGTGTGTCCAGACGTGGGCCAGGCTGTCGTGGCCACGCATGCCCCCTTCTCTCCAGGAACATCTTGAGAGCTCCCAGCATAGCTGCTAAGCGGGTAGGTTATTGAGTCAGACTTGTTGGCCTGGATTAGCCACTTCCCAGCAGTCATGTTTTCTGTACCTCATTTCCCTCGCTTATAGAAAGGACCGGGTGGGAGAAGATGCCTGGTGCGTAGCAAGCACTCAGTAGATGTTATCTCATATTTATCCATCTCCAGAATAAACACTGACATAACAAGAATAAACGTCCCTTTGTACAGCTCTAAACATTTATAGCTCCTTCTGACCCTCAGACAGCTCTGGAAGACAGAACGGGTAGTGTTGGGTCCTTGCTAATTTGTAGCTGAGCAAAGAGAGGTCCAGCTTAGGGGACAGGTCTGGGTCACACAGCTGGTGGGTGAGGGAGGCCAGACTCAAAGGATCCGCAGGCCTGCAGAGAAGCCTTCCGCCCTGTGCTGCAGCTGCCCTCTTTATGGAGCAGGGGACCCAGCCACCCCCGATGGAAGCTGGTATACAGCAGAGCTGGCCTCCCAGGCCACTTCTCCCCCTTCCCCAGTATGGGTGCGCTCTCTGCAAGCACAGCGCTGCCCTGTCACCGGGGGTGGCCCCGCTCTTGCTTCCTCTTCTTCATTATGGGGACATTGGCTAACCCCTCCAGGCTCTGTCTCCTGCTCCCCGTCCCTTGCCCTCACCCATCCGCATCCTGGGTACTGTGGCTGCAGGCCAGGGGACATTTTTCCCAATTACTGCTTTCACCCAAGTTCCTGATTCAGCCTGGCCCGGCCCAGCCCCATTTGCATACGATTAGCTATGATGCCATGCATTATGGATTCGTATTTAATTTTAGTACTTTTTGGAGGCAACTCTAACCTAATTAAAATCTCCTTCTCCAAGAACCTGACATTTCTCCGAACTCTGGTAACATGGACTCTGCACACATGGACCACACACACGCACACACACACACACACACACACACACACTCCTCCAGCCATAGACACATACTGCCATTTCAGCCTTCAGCCCCCGTTTCACGGATTCTTTTTTTAAATGAAAAGGGAAAAATGAAAAAAATTCTCTCTCCTCCAAGTTGATTTGTATGCAGACTTATCTCTGCGAGCCCCCCTGGGGCTTGTGTCTAGAGAGGTTGCCAAAGCTGGGCTCCACGGAGAATCTGGGGCTGGGGGAGTGAGGGGAACTAGGCTCCGGCTCAGCCTCGACCTGCCTCCCTGGGGAGTCACTGAGCCTACCTGTGCCTCAGTTTCCCCTCCTCCTTGAGATCATTGCAAGATAAAATTTCAAGTCCACATCATGCCATTATCTTCCACCCGTTCATACTCAGGCAATCTGAAATGAAGTATGTGGAAATCTTTTTCCTTAATCAAATGAAAATAAAATAGCGGGGTGGGGGGGGCGAGTGATGGAGAGGGAGAGATGAATAGGTGGTGCACAGGGGATTTTTTTAGGGCAGTGACTCTCTTCTGTGTAATACTACAATGGTAGATCCGGGTCATTACACATTTGTCAAAAACCACAGGATGTACACCACCAAGAGTGATGTCAGTGTAGGTTCATGGGTTGTAACAAATCTACCGCTCTGGCTGGGGTTGTTGACCGAGGTGGAGGCTGGACACGTGGGGGAGGGGTAGATGGAAACACTCTCTACTTTCTGCTCATTTTTTTCTATGAACCTAAAACTTCCCTAAAAAACAGGTTTTTTTTAAAAAAACAACAAATAGCTCAATATTTCTTTTTTTAAGATTTATTTATTTGAGAGAGAGAGAGAGTGGGTGGAGGGGCAGAGGGAGAGGAAGGGAGGGAATCCCAAGCAGACTCTCCACTGAGCATGAGCCCGACACCAAGCTTGATCCCACGACCCTGAGATCATGACCTGAGCCGAAACCAAGAGTTGGACCCTTAACTGACTAAGGCACCCAGGCGCCCCTACCTCAATATTTATTGAGCGCTCACCCTATGTTAAGCATTTCACATGCATTAACTAATTAATTCTTGTGGCAACAACTTGAGGTCAGTATTATAATTACGACATCCCCACTGGGCAGATGAGGAAACTGAGGCTCGGAGGGGTACATAGCTTGCCCAAGGTCACACAGCGAGCAAATGGTGGAAATGGGATTTATTCCCAGATGGTCCACCTTCAGAGTCTGTGGTCTTAATTTATAACACAGCTGCCTCCTCCTTTTCACCAAGGAAAGAATCAAAGGAGATGGGCTGGAATTGCTTCATGGTTCTAGTTCTGTGGTAATAACTTCATTCTTGCCTGTCTCAGGAGCAAGGGATTGGTCACTGTCCATCTCCCTGACGTTTCTCAGAAATCAGCAGGTCAGAGTTTTCTGACCACACACTGGAGGGCTCGAGGTGTTAGAGCGCAGACCCCACCTGAGTAAGCTGGGCCCACCCTTGTCTGGGATGGATGCCATGAGAGCACAGAGGTCCCCAGGAAAGGGGGACGCTGACCCTGCGCCATACCCAGGCTCTCACCGTGACCTTCCCACGTGTGGAAGAGCCAGAAAGATGCATCTAGGTGGGGGCTTTGTCTGGGGTTGACCCTAGGTTTGCAGTCTTGGGGGAGGAAAATAGGGTATTTATTTTCCCCCACCTTTTAATGATGAAAAAATATAAATGTACAGAAAAGGTGCAGGAATTTTACAGTGAATACCCAGACACTCACACAGTATTTCTTTAGTCACCGTCTGCCTTGTGCTCTGGCCGAGGCTGGCAGCGTCCACAGTCATTTCAGCCCTCGAGCAGGACCAGGGGAGTGGGGCTTCTCACACCCATTTTACAGATGAGGATACTGAGGCTCAGACGAAGTTACCTGTCCAGTGCTGCCCAGCCTGGCAAGTATAGAGCCAGGAGTTGCACCCAGAGCTCTCTGACCCCCAAGGCTGCTCTTTTTCACTCTTCTGTCTGTTATCCCCACAAGAAGTCCCCTTTCTAATGGCAGGCAAAGCCATTCTCACCCAGGCCCCTCTGGGTGCCAGGAGGAGATACGCATGGTGGTCAGAGGGCAGAAAGGAAGTGGAGGTAAGATACTGGGTGTTCCTTTTCGGCAGGCTTGTGCTGGGCACATCACCCTCAATGACAGGCGCTCCCTCTTCTGAGACTCTGGGCCCACGCGGGACCCAGAGCTCTGAAGAGCCAACCCTCAGACGGCTGGGCAGCTCCTCGGCTCCAGGGTCCTCCCACCTTCCCACGGCTGCCTGCTTGGTTTAGGATTAGGGTTGTGACCCCTCGCCGCCCTCCTCAGAAGCCTTCCCTGACTCCCACTGTGCTCAGCCCCCTACCTGGACTGGCCACTCTTCAACCGTGATGCGAAGAAGTAATTGCTGGACCAATCACACGTGGTTGAGCGTGTTGAGGAAATGTGTGGAAAGGGCTTGGCCCGGGCCTGGCACGCAGCGTGCACACAGTACGGGAACTGTTCTTTCGGCCAGCTGGAGCTTCCCAACGAGATTTGTGCTCCTGTCCCCAGCCAGGCCCAATGGCTCCCCAATGACACCGCACACTCAGGCCTCCTTGCCTTTGCTCCTTTGGTCCTCCCTGCCTGGAATGCCTTGCCCAACATCCACCAAGGTCAGATCTCATCTTCTCCAGAAGGTTCTCCAGTGTCCCCCCCCACATGAATGACTTCTCGCCTTCTCCCTGGCCCCTGAGCTCCGTGACCATAAGCACAGTCCGATGCCGGGGCTTCGTGGCTTGATTCTCAGCTCTGCCACTTGGTGGTTGTCTGACCTTGGGTAAGTTACCTGTCTGCTCTCTGCCTCAGTTTCCTCATCTGCAAAATGGGTACGCTGATAGTCCCTCCCTCCTCGTGAGACCTGCCCTAGTTAACAACGTGAAAGAACATTTGCCCGGTGCCTGCTCCAAGCATGTCAGAGCCTGTGCCCTGGGGGGCCTCCCGTGCTTCTCTGCTGAGCTTGAGCTGACTCTGCATTCGGCCCCCACGTGGGAGAATCGGTGAGGAGGAGCCCCTGTGGGTGGATAGGATGCTCTTCCAGAAGGCAAAACTCAGGGCAATCGGTGGATGGGGGCAGGGAGCAGGCATACGGCGGGGCTGAGGCAGGGGCCTCTGTCCGGCACAGGGTCCTCTCCGTGAAGACGCAGGCTTCCCGGGCTGTAGTGCTGGGGGGTGCCAGCTAGGCCTGAGTTCAAGTTCCGCCTGCACCGCTGGTTCACTGTGTGGCCTTGGGCTCGTCCTGTGGCCCCTCCCAGGCCTTAGTTTCCTCTCCTGTGTAGGGTAGAAGCAGTCATCCGGCCTCCGAGGGTGTTCGGCGCAGCAAAAGCCGCAGTGCTTTTGGCACTTTCCACGGCTTCGGACGGTTCGGCTCAGACCTGTCCTGACTGCCTGCCTCTCTCACCAGGGGCCCTGCCGGTGACTGGGAGCAGAGCGCCGACGTGTGACCCACGTGCCTGGTTTGCATGGAGACTGCCCTTTGTCCAGAGGGATTTCGATTTTTAGATTTTTTACAAATAAGTTCACCTGAGTCCTACGGGGCATTGACCAGGAAGGTCTTTGACTTGAACCTCCATTAGCTGCCTCCTCCTCTCACGCTGAGGCTTTTGCAGAAAAATCATTTAATGTTTTCTCTGTGTTTAAAGAAAGCTCTGAGGACCCATCAGGCTCGGCCTGGCTGGCGTGATCCTGAAACAAAGTGCAGTCCCCAGTGGAACATGCCAAGCTCTGCTCTTAAGTAAATTCAGGGGAGCATTTCTGCACGTGGCCTGGCTGGTTATTTTTAGGGCTTGCCAGGCCTTTGAGTTCTTCCCCACTGCAATATTAAAGTGGCTCTGAGCTAAGGCTCACAGGGCAGGGACGGGGGCAGGGGGAGCCCCACCCCAGTGAACGGAGCAGGAGTTTGCCCTGCAAGGTCTGGGATTCGTGCTTGGCTCTGACAGGTGTGTATTTAGAGACAGGGAGAGAGGGCCACAGACCCCAAGGAAACAGACGGCCTTCCAGAGGAGGTTCTCCCAAGCACAGGCCTCCTGAGTCCCCCTTTCACTCCCCATTGACTCACACCCACCCCCTTCTGTTGCTACATTTTCATCCCTACCTCAACATAGGTTGTCTTCCGTGTCAGAGATTCTCAGTCTCTGGTATGTCTCTGCAGGTCAGCTTATCCTCACCCAGAAATCCGTAAGGGCTCCCCAGTACCTACATGATAAAGCCCAACCTCCTCAGCTTAACATTCAAGGCCTTCCATGATCTGGCCTCCATCTACCTCTTCATCCTCACCAGCAAGCGTAAACCCTCTTGGGAGTAAATTCCACGGGCATAGGGGCTTTTGTCTGCTTTGTTTACCATAATATGCCTGGTGCCTTGAGGATTGCCTCGAACACTGGAAGTGCTTGATAAATATTTGCTGAATGAATGAATGAATGAATGAATGATGCCGTGATCTGCAGTTTCCCTACCCTCATGGTTTTGCTCTGCCAGGCATGTGTTGCCAGGCAAGCTTTCCCACCTCTTTGCCCACCTGTGTTCTACACTTTAAAGCCCAGATCAGGTCCTGCCTCCTCCGAGACCCCTTCCCTGGTAGCCCGGCCCCGGTGACCCCTCCTGGTAGCTTTGTCACCATCTGTTGTTAGACACACTGTGTCTTCCTTGTTATCTGGCTTTCTAGAGGCCTCATCCGCCCTTATCCTTGGCTGCTCACCCCTGAGGTCTAGGACCGGTGAGTGTCCACACCTTGCCTCCACACCCTTGGCCTCTCAGTGCTTCCCAGAGTCCCACGTGGCTTTTAGCGGATGTGAGAAGGAAGGTTGGTCCGATGGGATGGGACCTGGGCTGTCCAGGAGGGCAGAACCCTCCCTGGCAGGGTGGAGGGTGGGGGCAGAGATGCTGCCACAGGTGGGGGATGGGGCCTGGTCCTTTCTGGGCAGAGCGTGATGTCCAGAGGGGCCAGCAGCAAACATCAGGTGGGGGCCCAGACAAGGAGAGCCACCGGAGAGGTACAACACAGGGCAGAGGAGTGGCCGGAAAGTGGCAGAGCTCAGAGGAGGAGTCCCAGAAGCAGGGGAGGTCCAGCGCTTCAAGGCAGCAGGCAGAAGTGGGCCAGGAATGGGGGGTGCTGTCATTGGAGAAACTGTCCTTAGGAGGAAGGGACTGTCAGGCAGGTATCCCAGACTGGCACTGAAGCCCAGGACCTAAGGCAGCAACCCCGAGTCACACCCAGCGACTGAGGTTGGGGCTCCAGCTGGCCGAAGGGCCGGCTCCACAGTGGGCTTCCTCTGCTGTGCTGGCTGGCTGGGGAGGGGCCCAGAGGTCCGGAGAGCTGAGACGGGGGTGGGGAGGGATCCAGGGGTCTCACGGGGGAAGGGGAAGGAAGAGGCTCCGGGTAAACAAGCCCAGGTTTTGGTAAACGTGGGCTTCGGCCACTGCAGATAATGGTTGTCACTCCCGCCGTCACCACGCCCAAATCACACGTGGGAAGCCTCCGTTGGAAGGCTTTAGAGGACACACAGGTGCACATAAACACGTGCCTGCATACACACAGATACACATGCACACACGTAGAGAGACACACAAATGCACATAGACCCCCTTCCACAGTTCATGACAACGAAGAGACGCCAGGTATGGAGCATGGGGAGGGACCAGACGACCGACCTCCGGTGCCTCTGGAGGCCCCTTCTCTGAAGACCGAGCTTGTTGATTCAGGGGTACAAGTGAGAACAAAGGGAGCGGTGATTTTACATGGGGGAGGGACGGGGAGGTAGGGCCTGAGAGCCTCCTGGCCAGCCCCCAAACCCCCACCCCCGCTCCACTCCAGATCCTGAAACTCAATATTTCCCTGATTCTGGGGTCACTTAGCTCTCAGAGGGAACAATTCTGTTTCTTTGTGTGATTCTTTATCCTTTTCAAAGCCCTTTTGTGCACAGTTTTCAATTTGATATCCCCCCTGTGAGGTAGGCAGGTATTCTTATCTCTGCTTTATAGATAAGGAAATCGAACCTCAGAGAAGGTGCCTGGCTTGACCAAGCCCCTCAGAGGGTGGGCTGTGCAGCGGGGATTAGAACCGGGAGCGTGTGCCTTTCTGCCCTGTCGAGCTCGCCTCTGCCCTCTGATGTGTGCTTGCGTTGGAGAGCAGCCTTCTCGGGCCTGCAGGCATCCCTGCTGATGTTTCCTGGGGCGTGTGTGTGTCCGAGGGGGTGGGGTGCTGAGGGCTGCGGTGGGGCCAAGGGCTCTCTTAAGTATTCCATCCCCCCACCTTCAAGTTGGCTTTGGGGGTCCTGATGGCAACAGGTGCCCATCCCAGCACCCTCGCTCCCCCCCCCGCCCCGTGCCCACTGGGGGCCACGCTGGAAAGAAGAGAGTGGGAACAAGTGGGGTGACAGGGTGGGGAAGGAAAGATGAGATGGCCCTCTCAGCCCAGAAGGGTGGCAGTGGTGGAACGGGACTCAGAATCTGTCAGTTTGGAGGGAGCAGAGAAGTAGAACAGCCCGGCTCTCTAGGAGCCACTGAAGGGGTCTATCTTGGAACCCAAAGGACAAGTTCCAGAAGTTCAAAGAAGACGTTAAAAGGCTTTTGGAGAGACATGTGGGTTCGGTCAGTTGCTCAGAAAGGCCAAGAGTGGATCCAGGGTACAACTGAAAATAAAGTGAGTGGTGATTCTATTTAGGGGAGGGGCAGTGAGGTGGGGGCTGGGCGCCTCTTGGCCAGACTCAGACCCCTGCCCCACTCCAGATCCTGAAGCTCAGCCCTTTTCACATGATCACTGAGATCATGGACATTAAGCAAACATCTTTCTCTTTCTCCTGTGCAAGGCAGACCCAGCATCTGAAATTTCATGGCACTGACCCAGGAGGGCATTGTTGATGTTTCATGTTTGTGTCCAAAAGTGCAATTTGGGCTATCAGCTGGGATTAATTTTTAATTAATGAATTAGGAACTACTCCATCTCATTCCACGGAAATAACTTGAGGTTGTTTACAAGAATTACATTTAATAAGGTAGCTAACTTATTTTTCAAAGAATCCAGGACCAGGAAAAATAGAAATTAGAAATAAAATGTTTCCTGGGAATAATGATAAAATACTGTTAAGTCGTGATGTCCATGACAGTTGCCATAATGGGGCCAAATATTTGACTCTGCTTCCTAGTGGCCAATACTACTGGTTATAAAAATTTTACCTTTTCTTTATAGAAAGATCACCCTGGTATCTCTGGGACAAAATAAAGCTTTCTATTAACCTTCATTTTAAAGTAATTTCTTTATTTAGGGCTTTATATGGAAGGTGCTGAGAGTTGCAAAATCCTTCTAGCAAATAGCAGTAACAGATTTCCTAAGACTGAGGCTGGGTATTGTCTGCTCTCTGCGTCAGCTGAAGCCACATGACAAAACTCACAATGACAAATCGAAGCCAGGAGCCTACGTACGCTCCCAAGTGCACAGCTTGATCAAGGAGAAATGCTAGATCGGCTGGAGGAATAGGTCGCTGGCCTGCTTGGCCCATTCTCCAAAATGCTATTTTTCTCCATCAGACTTTGGGTTTGTGTTGGGCAAGAGATTGCTGATGCCACCATCTCTGGCAAGATCTGACAGCCAGATGGTGGTTGGTTGAGGGCTGCTCCATTTCATTGCGAGCAGTGATCACCAGGATTCTTTGATTGATCATGATCACCCCCTACTAACAGACTTTAGCATGCACCCAGATAAACGTTGTTTATTCTTTATGTATTGTATACAGGTACATCCAGGTCCACATACTATGTACCTTATACCTCATCTGTGGAAATAAGTAATTAAAATGGATGAGATTCAGATCAATGTAGGTAGAAGCTAATATATACATATATGTGTGTGTGTAATATATATATATTTTGAGGAGCAGGGCTCAATCTCACAACCCTGAGATCATGACCTGAGCCGAAATCAAGAGTCTGACGCTTAACCGACTGAGCCACCCAGGCGCTCCTAGAAGCTAATATTTTGTTCGTCTTCCCAGTGGCTTGTCTGATGCCCTCCCAGGCCGGGCACCTTCTCCTTTGGTTCTTCTGCAAGCCCAGACTGCTTACCCATACCTGTGGCTGCGACTGGGAGCGTGGACTGAACTCTCCCCCAGGAGGGTTTCCCATCACCACCCCTGCCTCCTCTCCCCTCCGCTGGGATAGCTTTGAGGCAGGTTCCCCGCCATCTCCCAGATGTCTCCGATGGTGGCTGGGTTGCGCCCAGCTGCCCACAGTGGTAATTCACTTGAGAAAGCATCTGCTGTTAGCCCTGTCACTTCCCTCTCATACCAGTGCAGCCCGAGATCACCTCCCAAGTAAACCACTGGCACTCGGCTCTTTGTCTTGGATTCTGCCTCTGGAGAAATTCAGATTCCCTCCCAGCTTTCTTTTGAGGGATTGAGGAACCTATACAGATTCTCGTCTTCTTTCTTCGGCCTGAAGAGGGGCCCTGTTTTTTTTTCTTCAAAACCAGTCCTGTATCTCTTCCCCCAATCGGACAGTCCTAAACCTGGCATGATGGTTCCGGCCTAGGAGATTCCCTGACCAGCCATTCCAGGCCCCGTCCGTGAGCAGGGAGAAATTCTGTAACGCTCCCGAGGCGGGCCAGCGCTGGAGCCCTGTGCCTTCCTGCCAGGGAATCAGATACAGGACATCCCCCCCAAGTGAGTAAGTTAAGTGCCCAGCCCTACAGAGTTATTGAATATAAACTCATTAAGTTTGAGAGGACAACTGCCAAATGCAATTGATTTTTGCTTTAGAACCAGTGATCTCAGACAATTCCTTCTGACAATAGGCAGATGAAGGACCCCTCATCCACGGCCACTCCTGGTCTGTGACAATACAGTGGAACCATTGGCCAATGGGAGCTCATCTTTCTGAGTACTCTGGGCAGCGGGGGTCCCCAGGAGACATGGAACATACATTTGCAGCACCTAAAGGTATTTTGACTCTTGAAGTTAGGAATGAAAATGACTGGTTGGTCATCTCAGGAAGACCCTTGCATGGTTATGGACAGAATCGAGACAGGAGCTGTTGCAGCCGAATGCATTTTACTCGTTCACCTCTGCAGCCAGGGACTGCTACCAGCTTCCCTCGCTGGGGACTCTGTGAAATCAGGGTCCCCCGTGCAGTGCTTTGGTGGGTGCCCGTGGATGTTCGTGGAATGTGGATTTTAGAGGTGGAAGAACTCCCAACAGGCATTTTAACCCAAGAAAGGAATTGGGATCGAGGCCATTGTTTTCAAAGCTTACCCTTGCCCACTCTGATGTCAAGCCCCTCTGGATGCCCACTTCTGATGGGAAGCTTCTTGTCCGGGTGGACATAGGGAAAAGGAGGTGAATTTGGATTCAGAGAGATGTGCGGTTGAATCTTGGCTCTGCATCTTGCTACCTGGGTGACTTTTGACAGGTAACTGCATCTCTCTGGGCCTCCATTTCCTTTTCCATAAGATAGAATTATTGCCGTGTAAGATAGTGGTAAGCATTAAATGATGTAATCTAGGTGAAGCACTCAGCATGGTGCCCAGCACGTGGCTGTGGGGACCTTGGGCAAGTGACCTTACTTCTCTGAAGTCCACTTACTCCATCTGTCAAATTGGATTAATAGCACTTAACCTCCTAGGGTTGTTGGGAAGATGGCATTGACGAGATTTATGTGTGTGCAACAATGACCACCGGACCTGGCACCTAGGAAGTGCTCAATAAAGTTAGCTATTAGCACCGTAATTATTATTCAGTCATATATATGTAATTATTATTCACTCACATATGTGATAGCAGTAATAAAAGGAATACCTGTCTTGTCCACCCTTAACGATAGGAAGGCTGAAAGACCAGGTTAAGACCGTGATTTCTGAAGGTCATTCATTCATCGGGTATCTCTTGAGTGCTTACTGGGAGCCAGGTCCTGTCCTGAGCACTGGGGAGTGAGCGAAGAGCAAAACAGCCAAAATCCTTGCCCTCAGAGAGCCAACGTTCCAGCAGGGACATTAACTGCAAGCGTAATGATTACAGTATAATATAGAGTGTGCTTCATCATATCAAGTGTTTAGGAGACAAAATAATACAGGGTTGAGGACTAGGAGGTGGAAGGGGAGGGTCATGTGAAATGAAGGTCCGGGCCACCCAGGACCTAGGTGAGAAGTCTGTTTGAACAAAGACCTGAAGCTCAGTGCTTCGAAGGTGGAGGGGCTGGGGTGGCCCCTCCCTGCAGATGCCTTCTGCGGGGGGTGGGCCAAGGGGGGGGATGGGTTAGCCTGGTGATGGGTATTAAAGAAGGCACGTTCTGCATGGAGCATTGGGTGTTATACACAAACAATGAATCATGGAACACTACATCAAAAACTAATGATGTATGGTGATTAACATAACATAATAAAATAAAATAAAAAAAGAGGCCCAGCCTGAGGCCCCTGCCCTGGAATGGCCATAGGCCCATGCTTCTGGGGGAGGGAGCTGGAAAATCTAGGCTAGGTGGGGCAGGTGAAGGGAGCACTCCCTAAAGCCCCTCTCCCGCAGCCTCAGGCCTTTTTGGGAAACTGACTTCTATGTGGGCCCTCAGGGTCCTCTCCAGAAAGGACCTTTTCAGAAAGCAGCCCTGAAGGTCAGATGCTGAGTGCTGTGCTCTCTGCCTGCCCTGGTGTTCACCTGGCTCCTCACATCTGGCTCCTGATTTGCAGTTTCCTTTCTTCTGAGGCAGGAGCTTTGGTCCTGGTCTGGGAGAGTGACCTGCTCCTCCATCTGCCCCTGCAGCTGCCTCTCTGCCTTGGTGCGCCTGGACCCTTTCCCCAGACCGTGCACCTCACCCCCAGCTCTGTGTTCCCAAGCGTCCCTCTGCAATTCGGGGTCCTTCCACACGTAATGGACTCACCTTAGGCATTCAAGCTCCCAACCTCAGGCACCTGAGCCTTCTGCTCTGTACCCCATGTCCTACCTATTCCCCCCGAGTGGCCCTCATCCCTGCTCCTTCCCTCCCCACCCCCCCCGCACACACACATCCACACGCACCCCACTTCTGAAGTTCAGCAGAGCAGGACAGGGTGGGCTCAAGGGGGTGTGTGGGAACCGCAGACCCTGCAGGCGGGCATCCAGGGACACGTAGGAGGCTCAGAAGCTCCTGGTGCTTTATCAGGAGGGGCCCTTCACTGATTCTGGGGGCCTAGGGACTTGCCCTGCCCTGCCTCCTGCCTCGAACTGACATTCAAGCGGTCTTTCCCAGGCTAGGAGAGGGGCTCCCTTCCCCACCAGCTCGATGGGGAGATTTGGGAAGAGCAGTGGAGGGGGAAAGGGAGTTTCTCAATAAAATGGAGCTGGGAGCTCCTGGGTGGCACAGTCGGTGAAGTGTCCAACTCTTGGTTTCGGCTCAGGTCTTGATCTCAGGGTCGTGGGATCGAGCCCTGCGTCAGGCTCCGTGCTGAGCACAAAGTCTGTTAAAGTTTCTCTCTCCCTCTCCCTCTGCCCCTCCCTGCCTTGCTCTTTCTCTCTCTCTTGCTCCCCCCCTCAAATAAATAAATCTTTATAAGAACATAAAATGGATAAGCAGACATCACAAAGCCATCAGGAGAGCTGGGTGAGATGTGCAAGGGAAGCTCTGCTCCCAGCACTTGGCCCGTGGTGGCGAGGCCAGCCAGCGACAGGTGCAGCGAAGATGCTGCTGGTCCGGCATCTCCGCCATGGGGTCCTTTATAGATGCCCCTCACCTGCACTAAGCGTCTAGGTCCTTGCTAATACGGGAGAATAAAGTAGACGTGGGGCTGTTTCTCTTGGGGAGGCGGTGTTACGTTCCAAGGCTGTGTGGTCAGGCTGTCCCCGGAGTGAGATGGAGAAGTGCTGCGGAGACTGGAAATAGGGTGAGGTCGGGGAAGGGTTCCTGTTTTAACCTGATAGGGAGGGTCCCTCATGGTGGGGCTTTAGGCCAACATTCTAGCCAGGGCTCTCCATCCCCAAATAAGGATCAGGCGAACAGCCGCCTCTTTCACTTGTGTCCTTGGCTCCTCCAGTCTGAAAGCTGGGCAGAAGGGAGTGGCCCGGCCGGTTCTGGTCCCTCTAAGACGGGCCTGGACACCGCTGCCTCCTCCCCTGGATTTGTTTAGCTTACGCCTACTGGGTGCTGGGCATTGCTTCATGCTCTGAAGTTATGGCAGGGAGCAAAGCGGATCCTGGTCCTTGGATTCGGTTTGTTCTAGTTTGTTCCAGTTGGGGGAGAGATGGCCAGTAAGTGGGCACAGTCACCCCCGGCCCCTCCTGGGCTGGTCTGGCCGCTCTTCTTTTCCAAGGGCTTTGGACTGAGTCTCTCTGCCCGGGGGCGCCTCCAGTGCTCCCGGGATGGTGGCAGCCTGCCCCTCCTGGCCAGTGCCGCGGAGCTGGGGGGCTGGCTCCCCCTCGCTGTGGGTGGCATTGAGCTCTGGAATTATATTTCCTGATTTAACAACTGCAAGTGTTTGCTGCGGCTTTACTGCCTTAAAAATGTTTTCTAATAATCCCCAGGTGTTTCTCTCGCATACAATAGCCTGGCTTGTTACAGCCCAATTAAATCCTTATTTGAGACGCTTAATTAAAACTCTGAACGGAACAAGTCATAAAGCTTGCTCCTTGCCAGCCTCGTGCCAAAAGTGCCTATCCCTGCCCCCACCCCCACCCCTTTCCTGCTGCTGGCCTTTGCAACTTCCGGTTTTGACTTGGTGGATGGGGGTGGAAATCCAGTTTCCTGCCTGGGGGCAGGGAGGGGGTGGGGGGTGGGCTCGGATGCTGAGCTCCTGACATAGAGACACGGGGATGGGCTTCTCCTTGAACTCTTGGTCCCCAGTTCCCCACCCAGAGGCAGCCTCTTCTCCGGGGCAGGGGTTCTCAGCCTCGGAAATATTTGCATTTCGGGCCAGATCCTCCATTGTGGGTTGCTGTCTACGCGTTGTACGGTGTTCCGTGGCCTCCCTGGCCTCTACCCAGGAGATGCCAGCGGCACCCTCCTCCCAAGTTGTGACAACCAAAAATGTCTCTAGATATTGCCCAGTGTCCCCTGGGGGGCAAAATACCCCCCTCCCATTGAGGACAGCCCCCCCCAATTGAGAACCAGTGTCTTAAAGGGAGGTGCCATCCCAACACCACTGATCCCCAGGAGCCAGGGCACAGCTCGGCAGGCGCCGGAAGTTCATTTTCACCCTTACCCCCACACCAAGCGCTAACAGAATGGGGAGCTACAGGCCATGGAGTGCATCCGTTCCACTCCAGGACACTGGGAAAGTGTCTCGTGGGGAAGCTGAGAGAGGAGGAGGGCCCTGCCTCGGAGCCCACAGACACACATCGCTGCCTGGAGAACCAGTATGTCTTTACAGCTTCTTGGTCTGCCGCTTTTCTCCCATGCTGTGCTCAGCTTAGGACAAAACGGAACCAGATCTCGTGGAGTAGACCCTCAAGGTAGGGCGACCAACTTGCCCTGGTTTGCTGTGACTTCTCCAGTTTTAGCATTTAAAGTCCCAGGTCCCGGAGACTCCATGGAGCCAAGTGGGATGGTGGGGAAGGCCTGTCCATTGCTCATCCCACTGCAGGGTCCCTCACAGGCTAAGAGAACTGCCCTGGAAGGAGGAGTTGTTCCTGAGAATCCATGGGCCCTACGGGCATCATTTCCCTTCATTCCACAAGCTGGTAGGCTACGAGCTTCATCTTCTGGGTGAAGAAACCAAGGCCCAGAGAGACTTGCCCACAGCGACACGGTAAGCAATGGAGAGCCAGGATTTGAACCAGGTCTGTCTTGCCCACACCACTCTCATGTACCTTTTCCATAAGATCCTGGAAAGGGAGGACTTGGACACTCTGGGTTCCGATACACAAAACCTCTCTCCTTGGCCTTGGCCTTGGCCATGGAGGAAGTGGAGCCTCTTTCCTGATGCTACTGCCCCCTGATACAGAGGCAGGGGTGTGGGGGCAGGAGAGCCAGACCTCCCAGTATCAGCTAGGCATACCCCTGGTCCTGCACAGAGCCTCTGGTCAGTTCTGGACCTGCCTGCTGATAGTTCCAGCTCCCAGAACAAAAGAATGTGACCAGAAGAGCCACTTGGGACCAAATTCTCACCAACAAGGAGATGGCTGGTGAAGTGGCGTGATGGGAATGCTCCTTTGTGGAATGATCCACAGAGGAGCATTTTGGATAGGCTGGTCTTACAGTGGTTGTATCCCAAGGATGGAAAGAAGGGGGGTTAATTGAAAAGGCACATCAGAAGGGATGTGCTTCCTGGAACACATCGTCCCCAGGAGGAGTGTCAAATGCTGAGACTTAAGGCAGTGTATAGAATATGCTTAGAGACGTGTGACTGTAAGTCATAATAACGGCCGTTCTTTATTGAGTGCTTACTGCGGGCCAGATGGGATGCTAAACAGCTTCCATGTCATGGCCAGAACAGTCCTCACAACAGCACAGGAGGTAGGAAGTGGTGGCCACCCTGGTTGTTCAGATGGGAAACGGAGGCAAATAGCGGCACCTGCCCAAAGGCACGCGTATAGTCCTTGGTGGAAGCAGGATTGCGAACCCACAGACCTGGGTTCAAGTTATGGTCTGGCCACTTCCTTACATGCTGTGTAGTCTTGACTCAGTTATCAGGGTCTCTTTTCTAGATCGAAGCTTGTTTGTTCATCCATGTGACATGTGAACACAGAGATGGGTCTGTAGCCTTTGTACAGGGAACAGGAGGTCCCTTCTGCCTAAGGGTCCTGCCATGGGAATGTCATAACAACGTTGAGGGGGATCCCTTGAATGGGCTATGGGGAGGAAGAAGAAGGGAGCAAAAGTAAGGCAGGAGGAGAGTGCAAGTCTTTCCAATTTCTATGGAGAACAAGAGAAGGATTTCATGTTCATAGGTGAGAAGGGACTTACAGGTGACCCTTCACACCACTGAGGGGAAGGGTGGTCAGCCTGAAAGGGACCACCCAGACCTCAGGGAGAGAGAGCCCCAGGGTGGCCCGGGCACTAAGACAACCTGCTGCACACATCCCTGACCCACCACCTACTGGAGAATGGAGGACAGGAGAGCCCTGAGAGACCGGGGATGGTGGATCCCAGAAAGGAGAGTGGTTTCCAGAAACCACAGATCAGGGAGCTTGCTCGAGGTTGAGGTTTGTGAACACTCATAAACCAAAATGAAGCTTTCTTGAAGACCTCTTATGGGGCACACGTCATGTTAGGTGTGGGGCCAAGTTCTGCAGACTCTACTTGCTCTCCTGGACAGAGTCATTAAACTTTAGACCAGGGGTGGGCATTTGCCTGAATTCCGCAGGCATTCAGATATGCTTCTCAACTGTCCTTGTGGACAAGGTGGAGAGGCTCAAATATCAAGGACAGCTAGGTGTGCGGGTAACTGGCCCGATGATTGCATTCCAAGGGTGCTTGCTTGTTAATGGTTCTGTCCACAAGTAAGGGGGATCTGCTGGAGTGCCACAGGGCTCTGCCCTTGACTCACAGGTATAGAGTATGGGTTGCTAGGTTCCTGTGCGTAGGACCCAGTAACAGTGAAAGAACCAGGGCTTGCTCTGGCAGGGAGAAGCTGAGGAGTGGTTCAAATCTCCAACCAAGGTCTGGGGACCTCAGCTACAGGGGTGCCCCAGAGACAGGACTCGGGTTCCCCGGCTTCTGTCCTGTGTTCCTGATTGCCCGTTGCATCCTCATCCTATTCTCTGGCTCGGAGCTTGTGCTCACACGTCGTTCCTGGTCCCCTGTGCCTGTCACTTGTGCATGGTTTGTCATGACTTCTCCCTCCTGTCCAACCTGGTGGCCTTTTAGCATCCACGGGTAAAGCTTCGTGCTCAGCATTGCCTCGTTGACTCCCTATCAGAAGGAATCTCATGAGACCATCGACTCTTCACACAGGGCCCTTGTCGTGGGCCTTGGCCCAGCTGTGGATAGGCCTCCAGCCTTAGTCAAGCGTTTGAAGCCCAGGGGGATGAGGGCTGGAGGGGTCACAATATGCAAAAGAGAGGGGCCCGAGGGCTGTCCTTTTGGCAGGTGTGGTGGATTGAATGAAACCACCATGAACAATAATGATCAGTTATTACTGATGGTGTGGCAGGTACAAGGATGTTAATTTCACATTGTAACGTGAAATCGTGGGAAACTGCAATTACGTCGGGTGACAGCGGCAACATGCAAGACTCCCTTGATGGCTCTGTCATTTTTGTAACCACGCTCGCTCTGGTGGGCATCTGCACCTCCTGTCTTGGGCAGCACGTTCTCCGTCCCCACTGCTCTGCTGAGGTCACTGGCAGTGTTGGTCCGTCTCATTTGTGGGTTCTGTCCACCGTTGCGTTCGTGAAGGGCTTCACAGGCGGAACCAAATGGAACGAGCCTAACTGGGATGGAGTGAAAGGTGGTGCCTTGCACACAGGTGCAGAATCCAACCTGAGTCCAGAGGCAAAGACGCGCTGTGAAAGTATGTGAGTGTTACAGGCGGCTTTGGTTTTTGTTTCTGTTTTCTGCCAGGAGTCTCGGAATGATGCTCAGTGTATGTGATGGCTCAAAAGCCCCATTCTCCAAAAATTCTGGGCAGCATTGTTCAAAGTAAAGGATCTGAAAGGGAGGTGATGGGGCCACGCCGCTCAGCACGGGAGAGACCCCAGCCCATAGTACTGCATTTGGTTCTGGGTACCAACTGATGAACGTTGAAGTTCTGAAGATAATCGCCAGCATTTTTTGAGAACCTATTGCGTGCAAGACACCGTTCGGGGGTTCTCTATGAGATTGATGCCATTTCGCAACTCATAAAACTGACGAGCAGAGAGATTATGTAACTTGCTTAAGGTTGCTCAGCTTAAAATAACTTGAAACCTGGGCATTTGTATAAATTACCTGAGAAATTGGGAGTGAGAAAATGGAACAGCCAGATGGTTTGAAGGCAGAGCCTGTGTTACATACTGGGCAGCGCAGGAATAGCTTAAGAACACTTAACACTTGTGCGCAGTAGGGGTTACTGTGCCCATTTGATGGAGGAGAAGGCCAAGGCTCACCAAGGTGAACTAACATGTCCGAGGTCCCAGAGCTAAGAAATGAGAAAGGGGGTGACCCTGATTGGTGTTGACCACCCGGCTGGATGATGTGTGGGACACTCAGAGTGGTCAAAGCAGCTGCCTGTTGGAAGAACCTGATAATGGCTGGCCCGGGCCACTGATGGGCTAGGCCACTCAGGAAAGTGGAGCCTCCGGCACTGATGGTGGGCAAGCGTGGGCTTGGTGAGCTCCTGGCAGGGCATTTATCAGGGAGGGCACTTGGGACCCACACCTGTGAAGGGAGGGAGGGAAGCAGGGCTCTGCAGAGAGCCATGTTGCTGGGATGCATTGGCAGCCCGGGTGCCCTGAGCCCCACGAGGTGCTTCAGAGCTGGGGTGCCCCTTCCACGGCCCATACACCCTTGTGCTGATCAGGTGTTCTGCACGGGCCACCACTGGAGGCATGATCTTGGGTAAGGACGTTTTCTACAGGAGAGGCAATCCCCAAAGCGGGCTGCTGGCTGGGGGCCACTCCAGCAGTGGGGGATAATCTTTCTTATTTCTAATAATCCCAGCAGCCATCACACCCCCTCCCTGTCTTTCATACACCTTGCCCAGACTCCGGTCATCTCACCATTACCGTGACGGTGCTTATTAATATCCATCAGATTTCCTGCTAACAAAAGGCTCTTCAATGTTCTGTTGCCTCTTATCCTCCCAGATGCCCCATGAACGGAGTATGATTAACGCCCCCACTTGATAGAAGATAGGCTCAAGGGCACCTGGGTGGCTCAGTCGTTAAGCGTCTGCCTTCAGCTCAGGTCATGGTCCCAGGGTCCTGGGATCGAGTCCCACATCGGGCTCCCTGCTCGGCGGGAAGCCTGCTTCTCCCTGTCCCACTCCCCCTGCTTGTGTTGCCTCTCTCGCCATGTCTCTCTCTGTCAAATAAATAAATAAAATCTTTAAAAAAATTAAAAAAAGAAGATGGGCTCGAATGCTCAGAGTTAAGATACTGGCCCAAGGATGCACATCCAACAAGAGGGGGCCTCCTGCCCCCGGCTGGAGTGCTCCTTGAACCAGGCCCTGGGTGCTCCCCCGTGGCACACGTGCTGATGGCGCCTTGGACGTGCCACACTTGGTCACTTTGCTGACTTTCCTCTATGGCCGGTCTGTTGAAGGTCCCCTGTATCCCCCATCCCCAAGGCTTCATCTCTCCTGTCTGTGCTTCCAGAACTCCCCTTCCCCCGCTGAGATTCAGGCTCACGTTTTCTCCCTCTTAAGCCACCCAGATGTCCCAGAGACACCTTGGACTTGCCATATCCAGCACCGGACTTATCATCTGACCTCAAGGCTGCAGGGCAGGGAGGTGGCATGAGCTCAGGTCCTGGGATTAGACTGTGTTCTCATCCTGGCTCACCACCTACTTGCCACGGCCTTGGGAGGCTACTTGGCCTCTTTGTGCCTCAGCCTTCCCATCTGTAAAATGGGGATGAATGTGGCATGCACTGGCCTCATGAAGGTGTGAGGGTCAGCTGAGCTAATGCACGTAAAGTGCTGACAACAGGGCCTGGCACGTGGTCAGCCGTCTGCAAATGTGAGAGCCATTTGGACTGTTGCTCCTGAGGGTGCTTACGAGTGCGGCCATCTGCCGAGGCCCAGGTAGGGGCAGGTGCTGCCTCGCCCTGCACACTGATTGATCTCTGCCTCCCTGTCTTGGGCACACGTCCCTCTTCACCCCCCGCCCCGACCATCAGCACTGCCTCAGGAGTGTCCAGCTTCATCCTCCACCTGGACTCAGTATTTCCTAGGAGGCCCGCCGAATCCATCCTCTGCTATTCGGGTACCAGAATTTGGCTTTTCTGATGTGAATATTTGATCATGGCTCTCTTTGGCTTCTAGTCCTTCCATGGCTCCCTATCGCTCTCAGGGTAAGTTCCAGCCTCCTGAAGTGGGTGTTTGTGGCTCTCTGCCATCCCACCCACAGCCTCTTCCTGCCCACGAAGGCCCGCGATCTTGCCTCCCTAAGTGCCTGGCATCTATCCTGCTTTATGACCTCTCTCACTTGGATGCTCTTCTTTGAGTTCGGTCTCCTTTTCATCCCCAAACTCCAGGAAGGGCAGACAATGGTATATTATTCGTCTCTGTGTCTCGGGGTCCACTCGTTACAGTTTGGTAAACTTGAGCATCGGAAGAGCGAACAGTGGGAGGGGTGCCAGTTCCAATGGAGAGCAAGAGTGAGGCTGTCTTCTGGGCGCCATCCGCGTCAAGTCCCATCTTTTCCAGATCCCCAGGCTCCATTCCAGTCCCGTCTGTCTCCCTGGCAAGCCACATACTATCTGCTGCTGGGAGCAGCTGAGGACTGGTCACACGGGCCAAGCCTCTTCCATCACACTGGGATACGGACAGCAGGCCTCTGTACGGGGGTGGCCCCTGGTCCCGGCCCTCTCTGCCACGCGATTGATAACCTTTGCTGTTACACTCAGCCTTTTGTTTCCTGGGCCTGGGCTGAGACTTGAGCTGATGAGAGGCAGATGGCCTGAAGCTACAGCCCTCCAGGATCTTCAGGTTCAGTTGGGAAAAGGCAGATTCCTGGGAAGAGCTCCATTTGGAACCTGCGAGACGGGTTCGAACCCCAGCCCTTCCCCTTGCTGGGGGTGTGGCCAGGGTGAGGCACAGCGCTTCTCCAAAGCCTGGTTTTGTCATCTGTAAAATGGGGGCTGTTGCCAGGAGGTTCATAAGACAGCCTCTCATGGAGGTGAGCCCAGGGGGGCAGCCGGGGTGCTAAGGGAAGACTGGGACCTGGGTTTGAGTCTGGTCTCTGCCACTCACTACTCTGTTTGAGGCTACTCACTGCCTTTCTCTGGGCCTTCCAAATGCAGCACTGAATATGATGGTTTCTGTGGCCACTTCAAACCCTGACCTGTGATGGTCTAGGACTCCCGCGAAGGGGAGTCTGAGAGAGAGGAGAGGAAGAGTCGAGGAACTGACATTTAGGAAGCACCAGTGAGGTACCAGCACTGTGCTGAGTGCCCTATATGCCTGAGCATCCGATGAGGTGAGGGCTGTTATTCCTAGTTTATAGATGAGAAGACAGGCTCAGAGAGATACAGTGACTTGCCTAAGGTCACATAGCACGGAAGTGAAGGTGCTGACTCTGGAGCTCTTGTGCTTCCCTCAGGTAGCTCAGGGTAACCTACAGCCCCCTTTTCCCACATGTACCCAGGAAGGGGCAGTTGGGGAGCAGGGGAACGGACAGGTGGGTTGGGACCCAGGAGGCCAAATCATTGTCCCTTCTCAGGAAGCTCATGGCCCCAGCAAGGCCCAGACTTGGGTCTGCAGCTAAACACCTTGCCTTCTCCTCGGCTCCCAGTGGCCCTTGGGATCATCCTCCCCATTCCCTGGAACTCTGGCTTCCATGGGCAACCAGAGCCCCAGGCTCAGAGGTTTGCAGCTGCCCAGATGCTGGAGACCTCCCAGCAGTCCCTTATGACTATGTCCACGCTCACGAAGGAATGATGCCATCCATTCCCTTAACAGATCTGAAGATACTGTAAATGTCTTTATTTGCCATTAGAGAAAATGAATTTTGTTTTGTTCCCCCCCTTTTTAAAATTTATGTATTTATTTTTTTTAAGATTTTGTTCATTTATTTATTAGAGAGAGAGCACGAGTGGGGTGAGAGATTTATGTATTTATTTTATTTTTTTAAAGATTTTGTTTATTTATTTATTAGAGAGAGTACGAGTGGGGTAAGAGGCAGAGGGAGAAACAGACTCCCCTCTTGAGTAGGGAGCCCGATGCGGGGCTCAATCCTGGGACTCAAGGATCATGACCTGAGCTGAAGGCAGATGCTTAACCAACTGAGCCACCCAGGTGCCCCTGAAGATTTATGTAATTATTTTATTTTTTTTTTTATTTTTTTTTTAAAGATTTTATTTATTTGAGAGAGAGAGTGAGAGACAGCACGAGAGGGAAGAGGGTCAGAGGGAGAAGCAGACCCCCCGCTGAGCAGGGAGCCCGATGCGGGACTCGATCCCGGGACTCCAGGATCGTGACCTGAGCCGAAGGCAGTCGCTTAACCGACTGAGCCACCCAGGCGCCCTATGTAATTATTTTAAAGAGAAAGGGAGAAAAAAGGAGAGTGCAAGCTGGGGGAGGGGCAGAGTGAGAGAGAGAGAGAGAATCTTAAGCAGACTCCCTGCTCTGAGCATGGAACCCAACACCAGGCCTCGATCTCATGACCCTGAGATCATGATCTAAGCTGAAACCAAGAGTTACACGCTCAACCGATGGAACCACCCAGGCACCCCCATTTTCCCCCTTTTTAAGTTGGACCCCGGCCCAGGCCATTCCTTGGAACTCAGTTATTAAAACCAGCAAATTAATGGGAACTTGTCTGGGTGGAGCCCTTCACGGGTCCAAAGTCTTCTCTGGGACTTCTTGCTAGCCCTTCCAGCGGCCTCTGTCTGGAGCTAACAACGCCTGGACTTCTCCCAGCCCCCAGGGATGGGGGCCCTTTGCTGGCCCTGGTGCTAGGGGACTGGCCCTTCCCAGCTGGAGAGCCAGGCGGGATCTCGTGATGGAAGAGTAGGGCGGTGTAGCTGTGACTGTGTGGAGGACCAGCCCAGAGGATGCAGCAGGATGGGGGGGGGGGGGCAGGTGGTTTCCAGGCAGGTGGGGCGTCCTGACGGGCGGGGTTGGCCTGTATTTCAGAAACCCGACCTGAAGCCTAAGAGGGGAGGTGGTTGAGGGCTGGTGGGGCTCAGGGCTCGAGCCCCCAGGTCTGGGCTCGGGAGGGGTGCAGTCACGAAAGGGACCTGGCAGACCAGTGGGGAGAGCCTTGTTTAAGTGTGCTGGTTCCCCAGCATGTGTGTTCTGAAGCTGGGCTGTTGGGGTCAAATCCTTACTTTCTGTACTTGGTCTGAGATCTTAGACAAGTTACAGAGCCTACCTGGATGTCAGTTCCCCCCTCTGAAAATTGCAGATGAGGGTAAGTATCTGCTTCACAGAACTTCGTGAGGCTCAGTGGGGCATGGTGTCAGCATGAGGCTTAGCATGGTGCCTGGGATGAAGTCGGGGTGGGGGGGTGTCATTGTCATTGTGTTGTGGGGGCCATGCCGGAGAGGCTGTGAATTAGCACTACCTCAGGCCAAGATTGTGGTCGGGACACGCTGTGGTCCCGCAGGACATGTAGGAAGAGGACCCTGTGGGCTCCAAAGTGGGTCAGCATGAGGGCAGCCAAGCTTTCCTGGGCCAGGTGGCGACCTGGCTGGTGTCCACTGCAAGATGGGTGAGGCTGGGCTGGAAAGGGGTGGGGGCCCAGGCTCGGGCTCCCCAGGAGGATCCCAGAGATCAGAGCATGTGATTCAGAGGGGCCAGTTCGCTGACAGCTCCCTCTGCCGCACCAGACTCCAAGCAATTAACCAGCCAGGCCCCTGGGAGGAGCGCTTGGCGGCAATCAGAGGGTAACCTTGACCTCCTTTGCACACTGCTGAAGCCGCCTCCCACCTCCCATCTCCAAGGTGCTCCGGTGCTTTTGAAGGGCAGCTCCTCTCCCGCTCAGGGAGCACTGGTCCCCCTCTGCCGGCAGAAAAGGGGGCGCAGGCTCCCGGGCTACCAACATTGGCTCTTGGGTCTCCCACTGAGACAGCGAGCCTCCTTGCGCTTTAGCCCTGGGCGCTTTTCTTAGAGATGCACAACATCCTCAGCTGTATGTGTGTGTGTGTGTGTGCGTGCGCGTGCGCGCGTGCATGCACACGAAGGAGAGAAGGGATGGAGGATGTGCCCACGAGTGCAGGGGTGGAGACACCTGTATGCATCTGCGTGAAAGGGAGAGGCTGTGTGTGCTCGGCTGCAGGAGCATGGACGAAGCGTGTAGGAATGTGAAGGAGGCGTGGGGGATGTGTCTGTGGGGGGCGGGTGGGTGGGAGTGGGGGACACGCGTTGAAGGGACTGGGAGCTTCCCTGGAGAGGCGGGGGCAGTGGGTCTGAGCATCATGGGAGTTGAAGCTCCGGAGGGGGAGGTGGCTGGAGGGGTGTGCGGAGCTTCAGTTTTAGGATGTAGTGACAGTACTACGCTCCCCCCCACCCCCTCTCCACCAGCTCGGGCCTGTACGTTTCAAATACTTCATTGTCAGTCCTGGTAAAGCCTTTATTTATAAAGCGCGGGTGTTTCATTCAGCTTAACTGAAAAGGCCTTTAAATCACCGCAGCTGGGAAGGGCTAATTGCAGTTAGAGTTGTCAAGGACTCTCTTGTCTGCTTTTGCCATCTGTGACATAGTGAATGCAAAGATCATTTTAAACATAGGCAGTTAATGTAGAGAATAATTTGAGAGCTTTAGATATTTATGGTAAATTATTTAACTTTGTAGTTGAGTTTTATTGCCTCATTATTCTATGTGTGAAGAATCTTGGCGTTTTCTGTGACTCTGCACTTTGTGGAGTTTCTCTTTGCAACACTCAGGAGTGAAGTTAGTCCGCACTTACTGACACGAGATCTGGGCATATTGCTAGTCCTCTCACAGAAGGCGCTCTCTGATCTTTGCCCATCTGGCCACAGCTTCTTCTGGCCCTGCCATCAGGGTTTCTGGGCGGGCTTGGGTGCTCAGCAAAGCTTTGGGGTGCTTCTCGCCACCAGACCAGCCCAACTGCTTCCTGCTGCCCCGGGGGGGGGGGGGGGTGACGGCGGCTCTGCCAATCACAGCATTGCTCTGCCGTCATCCCCCCTCGGGCTTCGGTGATGCAGGGGAGAGGGGTGGAGGCAGGGGGACCGGGCTCTGGGAGGATGGCACCCAGGCTTGGGTTTTCATTTGCTCTTAGGCATTGCTGTGCTGGTGCCTTTTCATACCTGCCCGAGTTCCAGTAGGGCAGGCCCTGGTCATCTCGATGTCACTGATGTGCTTGAGCTGTCACTGATCATTGTTCAGAGTTGAACCTTCCAGTTACTTAGATTTCTTTTGAGCATCTGAAACTTAACTCATGCTGGAAGATAGCCCGTCTCTCCCGGCTGTGAGCAGAGGGGGTCCTGGCTTGGGTATTAGAACCCACACACTCACCGTTCCGGGGATGCTGGCAGGGTTTGGTGGCAAGCACCTGAGACTCCTTCCCTAGGCCAGGGTTCCGGGGTGCAGATGCCTCAGGAGCAGCCCTCAGACAGCAACAGATAGGAATAGGAAGATAAATACCGTGGCTTCTTTGCTCCTCTGGTGGGATAACCCTGGGGCATAGCATGTTCTGTCTCCCAGCATGACCCAGTGAGATTGAGCCCAAACTGCCCTTGGCCATAGTCTACTCATCAACACCCCCTTTTTTGGCTTCCTTCCTTTCCCTCCCTCACTGCCCCTCACCAGTATTTCCTGGCCTCACCTCCCAAAGAAACTACTGGAACTCAGATCCACGTCTCAGGGGCAGATTTTAGAGGCTTTAATAGGCACATACGCAGCCGAGCCCTACCATTGTCCACTTGATAGACTTGGGGTGCTGGCCCTTGAACTCTGCTTCCCCAACCCACTGGCTTGATTTGGACTTGGGACATGGCATGCCCATTGCTTTGGGCTCTGCTCTTGACAGTTCAACCCTGATCAGGATTTCTGTGAGAGGGATGGAGTGCTCAGCTAGCCCGAGCTCAGCTAGCACAGCTCCCTAAATGAAGGTGCTGGGATTTTCAGAGGAAGATTATGTCCTTGGGAAGGGTGAGTGACTATTTTCTGCGAGGCTCCAATTCCTAGTTCAAGGTCTAAAATGAGTACATCAGGTCCGAGCTCAATGGCTGGGGAGGATTTCGTTTGAACCCCAGAGTTATTAGTTGTGGAGCTGAAACTGTCACAAGGTACCTGTGAGGGATGTCGGAATGAGCTCTCCCCCACATCTCCCGCTAGAAGACTGCCACTCATTCTTCAGGACTCAGCTGAAATGTCACCTCCTCTGCCAAGCCTTCCCCAACTCCTCCAGGCTCTGACCGATGTGTTTCCACAACTCTTTGTTCAGGGCTTGCTAATTGTACTTACCACACTGTCTTGCCATTTATCTGCCTCCACATCTGGTCCCCGACCAGGCTGCGAGCTCCTTGAGGGCAGGGACTATTGATTCATCTTTTTTTCCACAGAGCCCAGGGCCTGGCACAGCCATAGCTCAAGAAATATGATCTGAATCAACGGACGGATGTGGATGGGTGGGTGGATGGATGGACTGAGGGAGGGATAAATGGCTGGTTGGATAGATAGACTGAGACATGAATGGATGAATGGTTGGAGGGAGAATTGGAGGGATGGGCTGGTGGGTGGGTGAGTGGATGGGAAGTGGGCAGATTGTTGGGTGGATGTTGAGGAATTGTGGCATGCTGTGTTCAAGTTGAGCTTCAGAACCAAGAAACAACCACTTTCTCCAATGAGTCTGTATTGTATTCTTTGGGCAGTAGGCTCCTCAGGATTTTCCCTGGAAACTCAGAGAGGAGAAGGTAGTGAGTCTGGGTCCTTGGGAGGGGGGCCTTTCCTCTGGGTGAGGTAGCTGGGCTGGGAGCTATGGTTCGGAGACCCTCCCCCACCTTCTCCTGGAGCCTGCCTGTTTCTCCACCATCCCTGCCACCTACCGCTTTGCAAAGACACCACAGGGAGGAGCTGGGAGGAAACTCAGCTGGGAGGGGGCTGCCTGCACCCTTTACTGAGGTCCTACTTGGGGGGAAACCAGACAGAGAAGAGCCCCAAGTGTGGCATGCTCAGCAGGTGGAGAGGGAGCCCACACACAGCTCCAGCACTGTGGCAGGAGGTCAGGGGGGTGGGGTGGGGTGGCAGAGCAACAGCCTAGAGGGCAGGAGGCAAGAATGCCTTTGAGGTTTAATGACAGTAGCTGGGGACTTAGGGTGCAGCCTCTGAAAAGCCGCCTTTTGCCATTTGATGGTTGCACCATGTGGGAGGTTGGCCAAGATCCCAAGGCCTTCCTTTGGCCCTGAGATGTCCCAGCAGGAAAGGTCATCCCGCCGCCACACCCGAGACCCATCCGTGCCACCTCGGGAATGGGCCACACCCACACCTCTGGCCAGCAGTGACAAAGGAGGCCAGAGAAGCTGCGAGGCGCATGCGCCCGTGCGGGGCACTGTGCACGCAGGTCTGAAATTCACCACGCCTGCCCCCGCTGCCTCCGCCCCCGACCTCAAGGTGCTTTCCACGAAGACTGCTCTCAAGCCCTGCCCCAGACTGATAGCAGCCCCTGGGAGGCAGGCAGACACGAGGGGCTTGTGGATGGTGGGGAGCCTCAACTGCAGGGGCACACGAGGTTTTCAGCGCTTCAGGCAGCTTTATTAGGGACAGGCAGAAAATCCTGGCCTGCCTTGGAGCCTGAGGAGGGGACAAGGCAGAGAAAGAACAGCGCCCAAACACCCCCCCATTCTCTTCCCAGAGTTCTGAAGAGGAGGTTCTGCTTGCTGTCACCTGGCCCTCTGTTCCTTTCCCCCATCTTGTCCTTGTTGATTCCAGTCTTTTCTCTCATCCCTCTGGCCATCCGCATGGCCACAGCCTGAAGCCTGAAGCCTCCCCTGCCCTCTGTGGATGCTGAACATCCACTGTGGGGGTGACCCTGTTTGTGGGGAGGGGGTGCTCTGAGAGACAATGCCCAGCATGTTTGAGATGTCCCTGAGGCCTAGAGCGCCCTGATTAATCCTTGGCCCGCTCCCTGTGTTCACCGCAGCCCTCCTGGCCTGGGTCCCACACCCTAGCCGCACATGTGGCCCGATGATTCCGGCGTGGAGATGCTGACCCTTTAGCCAGGCTGAAGTGGGGGCACCATGGAAAGGAGGGGCTTGGCCCTTACCCCTGGGCAGATCCCGGCAGGCACCCACTGCCTTCTCTCTTCCCTCCTGGCTGCCACCCCCCCCTTCTTCCCACCCCACACCCACCCTTCCCACCCACAAAGCACCTCATTACCCACACCAGCTCATCTTCATGATTCCCAGAGCCTCTATGTCCTGGAATTTGGGCAAACCAGGAGTAGCCATTTAGAGAGCTGGGGGCAAGATCTCTGGCTGCCCGAGAGGGTCACTTCCTGGGGCCAGGTGCCCTGAGCTATGACTTTGCTGTCAGTTGGTGAAGCTCCTGGAGTCATCCCCTCTGTCCCCACCAGTGTGGGGGTGGGTGGGTGTGAGTGAGGGTGCATAGGCGTGTCTGTGTGTGTAACAGGGCACCTGTAGGGATGTGAGTGGAGTGCTCGCGTGTGGGTGCTGAGGCTGAGCGTGACGTGGCCAGTGTGCGAGGCCTGGAACCCCAGCTCTTCGCCTGAGAGCGTGTGTGTGTGTGTGTGTGTGTGTGTGTGCGCGCGCGCACGCATGCAGACTCAGGACTGTGTGTCTGCGGTGTTGTCTGTCTTCCTCATTTGTTCCGTCCGGTTCCTACAGAGCATCTGCTCTGTGTCAAAGGCGCTTGCAGGGCAGTCTGGATGGAATCCGCATCCCCGTGGGGTGGGCGGTGGTGGGAGAGATAGAAACCCTCCCAGAACAGGGCCTGGGTTTGTAGAATGAACAAGTAAAAGTTAAACAATCCCATAAATATATCATTAACTGTGATCATTGACTTTGAGGAAAAGCCCAGAGCGCGCCAAGACCATATGTTACAGCAATATAATTTAAACTGGGGGTCAAGGAGGGCCTCAGTTTTGAAGGTTTCTTGCCATGAGCATCATGGGATGGAGCAGGATAGAGTCCTGGTCAAGAGCTCGGATTTGAGGCCCAGCTCTGCCGTGTTACCAGCTGTGTGATGGGAGTAAATGCCTTGACCTCTCTGTGCCTCCACATCTGTGAAATGAGAATGATTATGGCTCCTGCCTCCTAGGGTCACGATGAGGAGTAAAGCCGTGGGAAGCACTTAGGACGGGGCCTGGCCTTTAGGAAGCTCTCAGGGCTCCCTGGGATTACTGTCTCCCCCATCCTCAGTGCTGGAAGGGCTGGGTGCGTGTGTCGTGTGTGGGTGTGGGTGTGAGCAGGAGTATGCACGTGAGGCAGTGTATGTGACCGAGCAGGTGTGCTTGCGGCTCAGTAGGTCCCAGCCGCGTGTATTTGTAGGAACTCTTGTGTGTATGGGACAGTGTAGGTATGATATGGCTGGGGTGTGTGTGTGTGTGCGCACGCGTGCGAGAGCAGGATGGAGCAGGACCAGGGGAGGGCTGGAGCCAGAGCTGAGCGCCGCTGCAGCAGCAGGTGGGCCCAGGGCCACCAGGTCTCACTCCGAGACAGCCGGGTTTTAATTGTCCGTGGAGAGGATGGGGCTCTGGGGAGTTGTCAGCAGCCCTCTGAGAGCCGCCGTTGGGCTCCTTGCCCTACTTGTAGGCCAACATCCTTTAGCTCAACTGGCAGCCACTCCTCTCCTTCCTCCTTCCCCTCCTCCCCCACTTCCTGCTCACCTCCCAGCTCCCTCCTTCTCCCGGCCTCCTCCTCCTTCTCCCGGCCTCTTCCTCCTCCTCAGAGCTTTGTGTCTGACCCCCTCTCCACCTCTTCTCCCCCTCCCCCTCACCTTCCTTACTGCTTAGAGACCCTCGGCCCTGGGGCTGCCCCTTCCGTTCTCCCTCTAGGGATTCGCATGGGCCCAGGAACAGGGCACTGCTCCCTGAAGACCCTTTTCTTCGGAAAATGACCTCGGGCAGTTCTCCAACTCCACACGTGGGTTGTTCTAATGCACATCTGATTCTGTGGCCTGAGTAGAGTCTGAGACCCAACATTTCTAACAAACCCTTGGGGTGGTGCTGGGCTGGCCTGAGGTCCACATGGCGAGTGAGGAGGACCAGAGGCCTGCAGGGGCCAGCTGTGTACCAAGTGGCCTTTCTCAAGGACTCCATGTCCTCCCCACTCCTCCTCTCTGGGTGGCCGGCCGAGGCAGGCCGCCTCCTTTGGAAGCTGTGGGAGAAGTAGCTGCATCGGAGACCCTGGGGGTAACTGGGGGTTACCAACTGGAGTAACTGGGGGACAGCACACATGTGCTTCTGGCTGGCCAGCCTGGGAACCCACCACAGGAGTCCTCTCCTGGGGAGCACCACGTACCTGCTCCACCTGCCCCACCCAGTTCAGCTGGACAGAGTGGGATGCTGTCTTCAGGGTCTGTAGGAAACATGCCTTCCGGGGCATTCTAAGCTGTGTTGGCTGAGCTGGCTGAGGTGGTGACAGCAAGAGTGGGATCCGTGAGCTGGGGGCAGTGGGAGGACTTAGGAGTAGGTCAGGGAGCCTGGGGCGGTGGGGAGGACTCCTTCCTGGCCACTCACAGTGCCTCTTCCAGCACCCACAGCCCCCCCCCAGGGGGACACAGACATGCTCTTCCCTTGCAGCTGGGCGTGGTGTCATTGGCTCCTTGACCTATGTTCTGCATTTATTGGTTAACTGTCTGACCCCTCAACAAGACTCTAGGCTCCAGGAGGGACTTTGTTCAACGCCACATCTTCACTGCCTAGAACAGTGCTTGGTACAGAGTAGGTGCTCGAAAACATTTACTGCGTGAATGCCCTAGGCAGCCTGTATACCGTCCTAGAAAGAATAAACAAGAGTCATCAATTCAAGGCTGACTTGCCCCTCACCCCCCATTACCTCCCGGAGGAAAGACCGGGCTGGCTTCTGGGAGGTAAAATGGAGCAGATGGTTAGCCGACTCTGATCAGACGAGCCTGGCAGCACTCCCTAGCGTGGCCACTTACGAGCTGGGTGCTGCTGTTGGGCAAATTCTCTCAATGACTCAGTTTTCTCAAATGTGGAATGGGAGCAATGATCCCCAGCTCATTGTGGCTGTGAGGAGTCTCAAGGTGTCATTTAAAGGGAACTTCGATGGGGGTTCCCTTTACCTTCCCTTCTGTCACCCCTGACCTGTCTGGCTGCCTCACCACCCCACCTCCCTGGTCACTAGGCAACCAGCTAAGGGGGCGTGGTGATGAGTGACCCAGTTCAGAGCCCTGAGGTGATGGCAGGTCACTTAGCTCAGTGCTTGGTATATGGTCAACATTGAGTCCCTGCAGCTGTGGCATTATTTCCTTTGGCCATAGCTCATTGTTCACACAGCCCAGCCAATGAGCCAGGAACGGGGAGGAGGGATAGATGGATGGTAGGAGCTTCTGTTTCCTCTTCCATAAATAAGAGAGCAGGATGGTCCTTAATATGATTTCCTGCTGTTGTGGACCCTAAACTTAGCCTTTTTTTAAATCTGTTGCTGTGCTCTATCCCCTCTTCCCTGGGGTGGAAGAGCCAGCCCTGCTGAGAGAAGCCAGACCTTCCTGGGACTCGGGTTGGGTGATGCTGACTCCAGGTAGGCGGGGCCTGAGCTCCCTTGGCCTGTTCTTAGCACCTGCCAACTGCGGGAGGCTGGTTCCTGGGTCTGCATGGCAGGGTTCAGGTGTCCTCAGGCATGTCTAGTGTCCAAACCAGACAAGCTGATCCCAGTAGTTAGGGGGGCAGATGGCACCCCAAGAGGAGGGAGAGTGCCCCAGGCAGAGGGAGCAGCAGGGGCAAAGACCCTGTGTGAGAAGAAGCATGGCACATTTAAGCCAGGGAAGCTGGGCACCTGCGTGGGACCCACCTCGCAGGGCATGGGCATTATGGTGGGAGGTGTGCTGGAGGGCTGGGCAGAGGCAAACCCACACCAAGCTCCATAGGCCTTGGGAGGATTTGGGGTTTATCTTAAGAGCAATGGGAAGTGGTTGGGGATTTAAGCAGGGCTATGGCCTGATCAGATTTGAATGTGGAGAATGGTTGGGGTCCATGATTTTGTCCTGCTGGTTCTGCCACAGGGACATTGGGCTCTTCCAAAGGGGGTTTTGCTAGGAAATGGAGAAGGACACGAGGAGACCCCAACACACGGGAACGTGTATCTGTGGAGTGTGTGCTTAGATGTGCATTGCAAGAAATAAAAGCCACTTAAAAGGACTTACTGTCAGAATGCATGTGGATTGGAACTGTAACTGGAAAGCCTTGGGAATCCAGAGGCCTCTGGAAGCAGCCTCTCTTTCGATCTGGGTCCCTCTCCCACCCTCCCCCCTCCCCGACTCTATCTCAGGTACTGTGGCTTCAGCCCTGTGATATAGGAGTCCTCTTTGTTCTCCTCCCGCCACCTCCACCCTCTGCAGTCCAAAGTTTCTGCTCCCCATGGAGCCCTCGGCCTCCATGGCCCATCATGCCCTCTCTGGCCTGACCGCACCTCCTCATCTTTCATCGGCAGCTCCTGCCGCTGACCAGCAAATCTTTTCTGTGTTTCTTAGTTCAGATTCCCAAGAGAAGATATCTGATTGGATCAACTCTTCTTTATGAGCCCAGTCATAGATGGTTTGTCTTTGGGTCGAGTGTCTGCCCCTTTGTCTGATCGGTTGTGTCCAGGGAGGATGTGGATCTAGAACACGGCCTCCAAGGCAGCAAGCACTATGAATGGGGCTCCTCCCCTTGGAGAGGGTGCAGATAGGGCAGGCACATAACCGGCTTATTCCTGCACCAGAGCTCCAAACTCCAGGCCTGCTTAATCAGTCGTGCTGGGTGATTAAGCTGAGCTCTGAGTGACCAGAGCTGAACTTGGATCCCTAGCCATAGTAAGACTAAAATTTGGCCTATTGGCTCTCTAGCCCATGCCATTGGTTCCAGCAAGGGAGTGTGACTGGTTCCTTGCAGGCCAACCTCAGGGTTAGAGAACCTCTTGTAGTGAGGGCTGGTGGATCTAGAGTCCTTTTCTATCTCAGTGATGGGCCCATTAGACTAGGGCTGGATACCACTCTTAGAGGGGAAATTCAGTTTATAGAAGTCACCATGACCAATAACCATTCATCGATCCCTGACCCATCCAGCAGGCCGTACTGTACTGCTCCAATATCACAAGGCGGTGTCTGAGCATGGTCAATGCCAGCCTCTCTTGGTCTTCAAATATGTGTTGTCCATGCATCTCCAGTAGTAGGTTGATGGCAAATGGCTATAAATTTTCATTCCTCTCTGTATTCCTGATCTACCTAAGATGACTGCAGTATCTCCCATCAAGAGCTATTTTTGGCCAGTAGAATTTGGCAGAAGGGACACTGGGGCTTCAAGACTCTTTGTATGCTTTTACTTTCTCTCCACTGAAATTCTGCTACTGCGATGTGAACAGGGCTGGCATGTCCACTGGATGATGAGAGATGGGTGGCCAAGTCACCCCACTGCTGCAGTTGACACAGTTGGCCACTTGGCAGTCATTAAATGAGGCAGCCCCTGCTGGCCCCTACCTACCACAGACACATAAGCAAGCCCAGCCTAGGTTCGTCTAGCTTGGCCCACATCAGTAGAACCATCCCCATGATCTGCAGACTCCTGAGCAGTAACAAATGCTTATTGCTTTCAGCCACCGAGTTTGGCGGTGCTTTGTTAGGCAGCCCTGGCTAACTGATACACTTCCTTGCTGGGAGACCTCCAAGGATGTGTTGGTAAGTGCTGTCTAGCTCAGCCTCTGAGCCTGGGAGGTTCACTCCTTGAAGGCAGGACATAAACCATGGTCGGACTCAAGTTGCGCGATGACTCTGTATATTGATAGATGCCCCGTAATCTGGGCGCGATATGCCAGGCAGCTGCACTTCCTGCCACTTACAGAGAATTTGCTGTAATGCATTGTGATGCATTAGCATAATAATTGCTAAGCATTCGCAAATGAATAGCTCACTGACTGATGGATTTTGTACAGAATCTGTGAAGGTTACATCGAGGGTGAAAACATTTCACTGTGTCAATGAACATACTTAATTTTTCTGGAAGTGCTATTTAAATTGCATCGTGCTATGACATTAGCATAACAAAGACATAATGCATTCGTTTATGCTGTAGTAGGGAACACTGCCTTAATCAGCGGACATCATGGGTGGGGGGCGGGATGTGCAGAGAGTAGCCTGGGAGCTTCCGAGAGCAGTCCCATTGGGTCCCTGTGGCCAGGCAAGGGAGGTCCTGCTCATGCAAGTCCCACCCCTCAGACTTGCCTCCAGGGGCCCTGGGGCTCTGGCAGTGGGTGGACTCTGTTTATTGGCTTGTTTCCTTTTCACTGATTTCTCTTCTCACTGTGCTGGCCACGGAGTCCTGCTAATGGGTGGGTGGGTCTTGGCTGTCAGAAGAGAAATCCTCGGAAGAATTAGTTAAGCGTTCAAATCTGACAGGATTTACCCGCCCCCCCCCCACCCCCAGCAGGGCTATTTTTGGGGGGGGGATGTTTGGGGAAGAGAGAGCCTGCTAATTGAGTGTCTACTGCTTGCCAGTCAACTGTATTTATTAGCTCAGAGCTTCTCCACCAGCTGTGCCCTGATGCTGGGTCTCATGGTCCAAGCCCTGGGTTAAACAGAGTGAGACAGATTTCTCCCCCCCGCCTTTTTTTTTTTTTTTTTTTTTCAGAACTTCTCAGAACCTTTAGTATAATAATGAATCTTAAGTATCTCCAAGAGGGAGATGGTGTCAAACCTTTTAAAACAATGGAACCTAGTTTGAGAGAGGAAGACATGGTTTCATTTGTTGCTTTATAGGGATTCTGTGACATAAGGATTGTTAACCCCATCTCAAAGCTAAGGAAATGGAGGCTTCACAAGGAAGTAATTTGCACAGAGCTGGCAAATGGCCAAGGTGGGATTTTAATCCACATCCCTCCCACACCAGAGGGATGATCTGGACTGGTTTCCTGAGGGGAAAGGAGGGGACTGACAGCTAGCCTTTGAAGGAACAGACCACACTGAGGATGATTACAATTGCTGCTGGTCACACCCACTCAGTCGCTTAGGACCCTGACTGTCTGAGGGATTTCATTCTGGAGAGGCGGGGCTGAGGTCAAGACAGAGAGATGTCTGTTTTGTGTCCTGTGGCCAGGGGTCCTTCTGGCAAAAGGCATGCAATTCAGAAATGTGAGTAACCAAGGAGGAAGTCGGTTGGCCCTCCCTGACTCCTGAAGTGGGGTTCACAGAGGAGAGCACTTAGTGTCTTGGTGCTTTGGGACTGGGTGGTATGGAATGAAGGAAGTGGGGGTGATTCAGAGCCCCAAGAAGGAGGGAGGAGCCAAGAGATCCAGGAGCCATGGGGAGGGGAGCGGGACGAGCAGTGTCCCCTTGAGATGCACTTGATTTCACACTTCCTAAGTCCCAGTCCTCAATCCGGATGGCTCTGAGGTCTGGAGAGTGGTTGAGTCTTTGCGTGAGCCCTCTACCCTTGCCTCCAAAGTCCGGGGCCAAGTGGTGGGGGTGGGGGACAAGTGGTGTGGGACTCTGCCAAAATGGCTTTTCCCCAGAGCTAGAAACTTCTCACCCTTTGAGGGATCACAGAGTCCTTTTAGAATCTGATGGAAGCCATGGACCCTTTCCCCAGAAAAATGCACATTCATATAATGAGTTGCATACAAAATAAAGGGTCACAGATGCCCTGAAGACCGTCCCCTGGTACAGTCTCCTGTCTTGGGGAGGAAGTAGTTGAGACTTGAGACTCTGGCAAAAGGGAAGAGGAGGGGAGGCCTCCCATGGGCTTGTAAGGACTCATCCAACTGCCCCAGGTTGACATTCGAGGGCTCATGTGGCCTTCCATCATCCAGCCAACCACCCCAGCACACACTCCCTCCCACATCCCAGCCACCTGTCCTCTGCCAGCCCAGCCTGACAGCTCATTGTCCATAGAGCACAATGCAGGTCTCCCTACTTGGGGCTTCTGCTTGCCATGCTCTTCTGCCTCTGCTGCTAGAGGTGAATCTTGCCCACTTTTGGAGTCTCTCCTCTTCTGGGAGACCCTTGTGATAACTTCTAACTCAGTCCCATTCAATCAAGTGTTTATTTATTGAACACTTCCCACGTGCTACATGCTGGGATACAGAAAAGGGCAGGAGGGATGGTTCACTGTTCTTACGTGACCTACAGGCCAGTGGGGGATCAGACAAGGAGATAAGCATTTACAGGTGTAATGGGTGTTATAAAAAGGAGAAAGTGGAGAGTGCTCTGGGCCCATGTAGCAGTGGGGATTTCATTTCATCTAGGGTGGAGTTTCCAAACTTCCATCACTGAAATTCCACCTTTACAATTTTTGCCAAATCAGCATACCATCTGTGCTATTATTTACTTCTCATTTTGGAAAACAAACATTAAAAGGTTTACTGAACCTCCTAGCCTTGTCCTAAGCAGTATTATCTGTGAAATCATGGGTCTTAATGTGTTATTTATGTATTTTTAAAGTTTTTCCTATTGCGGTAAAGTACACATAACCAAGTTTATCATTTTAGCCATTTTTTGAAGATTTTATTTATTTGGGAGAGAGAGAGAACACAAGCAGGGTGAGCGGCAGAGGGAGAAGCAGACTCCCCGCTGAGCAGGGAGCCTGACGCGGAGTTCGATCCTGGGACCCCAGGATCATGACCTGCGCCAAAGGCAGATGCTTAACCATCTAAGCCACCCAGGCACCCCCATTTTCACCGTCTTTAAACATATGGTTCCATGGCATTAAGTACGTTCACAATATCTTGCAAGTATCACCACTGTTCATTTCAACTTTTTCATCATCCCACACAGAAACTCTGTACCTATGAAACAGTAATTCTCCATTATAAAAAAAAAACAACTCTACTTTGTCACCCCTCCCAGCCCCTGGTAACCTTTGTTCTGCTTCCTATCTCTATGAATTTGCCTATTCTTTGTAGCTCATATAGATGGAATAATATGATATTGTCCTTCTGTGCCTGGCTTCTTTTTTTTTTTTTTTTTAAAGATTTTTATTTATTTTTTTTGACAGAGACATAGCGAGAGCAGGAACACAAGCAGCGGGAGTGGAAGAGGGAGAAGCAGGCTTCCCGCAGAGCAGGGAGCCCGATGTGGGGCTCGATCCCAGGACTCTGGGATCATGACCTGAGCCGAAGGCAGACGCTCAACGACTGAGCCACTCAGGCGCCCTGTGCCTGGCTTCTTTCACTGAGCATAATGTCCTCAGGGTTCATGCATTTTGCAGCCTGTGCCAGAATTTCCTTCCTTTTTAAGGCCGGATAATATTCCATTGAGTGTATATAGCACATTGTTTATGCATTCATCTGTGATGGACATTCGACTTGTTCTCACCTTTGGACTATATGATGTGTGCCTTTTTGTATTTTAATTTATGTTAAAACATATACATAAATAGTAAAGTAAAGAGAGAGTTTTCTGTGATTTCTTGTCTTGAGAACAGAGCCTAAGATAAGGACTTGGGTGTAGGCAGTTTATTTGGGAAGTACTTCTAGGAAACAGAAGTGAAGGAGTGGAGAAAATGAAACAGAGACAGGATAGAAGCCAATGAAATAATAAACTGGTTATTGTGGGCACTTGGGGCTCAGTCCCATTACAGCCTTCTGACGAACCAAGTAGAACACCCCTCAGAATTATCCGACTGGAGGACTGGAAAGCGAGGCACATACCTGCAACTCCAACACCCATTGCTTTATCTCCCCCTGCACTTCCTGGTGGCTCCTGAGGGGCTCAGCAACCTTTCCAAAGTTCAGTAAAAGAGGGAGACTCCGGGACCCGTGCTTGAAGTGGGACATGGGCAGGGAACTGTCCCCTACAGCTGTGCTGAAATCAGCTGATGGACTCCTTGTAAACGTCTGCTGCGTTACCTAAAAACATTCCTCATACTTCAGTTGTTGCTTTGGGAGTGTTGGCCCCTAAAGGAAATGATGTCTACACTGTCACCTGAAGAAAGATTAGGAGCTAGTCAGGCAAACAGTATGGGAAGGGTGTTCTTGGTGGAAGGAACAGCTCAGACAAAGGCCTGGAGTACAGACAGCTGGGCATGTTTCCAGAATGCCAGAGCTGCTAGAACAGGGAGGAGGAACAGGGGAGGTGGGCAAGGGATGGAGTGTGGATGGTCCTGAGGGCCCCAGTGATGTTTGTATGCTTTCCTAAGAGCCATGGGAAGCCTAGGAAGGATTTCAACAAGGTTAGGGTACCAGTACCACCTGGTGCTTTGTCTCTGTTCCATTTTCCTGGGGCAGAGACTAGACTGTCATGGGTCACTCACTCACCAGACCCGACTGCCTTTCCGGGGGACTACTGTGGGAGCCCCTCAGGTTTCTTCACTCCGAGGGCCCAATTGGCACCTGGTACTTGCTCAGAGTTGATGGTGATGATGATGGAGACCCTGGGCTTGAGACCCCCTGGGTAGGCCAGACCCCCCCATGCAGTTCCCTTAGTGTTAGCAGATCTTTTGCTGGACACATGTGTTCAACCCCATCCTTTGTCCTCCAGTGTAATAGAGAGGAAAGGGTTCCATGGAACTGAGTCCTACCTCTGCTTCTAGCTAGCTGAAGAACCTTGAAAAAATTCACTTTTTTTTTCACCCATATCCTCAGTTTCCTAGTCTGTTAAATGGGAGTAATAATGTCTGTCTTGCATGGCTGTTGGGCAGATTCCATGAGAAAACTTTATCAAGAGTATAGCAGAGTGCTTGGAAGCATAATAAGTGTTCAAGACAGAGGGGTTTCCTTTCCTAGTAACCTACACTCATCTTGGTGTCATGAACATAACCCGGCCCAACCTGCCTGAGGGAAAGGTCACATATCAGTGGCAGAAGGAACCCCTGGAGATAGGGACAGCCCTTATTAAGATAGGGTCCACCTCCCATTGCTCAAGAGTCTGCTGCTACCCCCTCCATCCTCCCTGTTAGTGGGCACTGTGTCCTCATCCAGGGGCTGGCTGAGCTTGGATGGGCTGGGTACTTTGCTCCCAAGGAGCTAGTCAGGAAAGCCTCAGCCACTCCAACAGGATCTGTCTACTTCCAGCTTGGACGGGCTCTTTGGACCTAGAAAGAATGGCTCCAGCCCCAGCGAGGTTCTCACGGCAATTCCCAGGGCTCCCAAGCCCTGTGAATTCCCCTTCAGAAATAATGGCCTTGTTGGGATGCTGAGCACGTGGTGGAGCCCGTGCCAAAGATGGATCAGGAGCCTCTACGTGTGGCCCGGCTGGGATGATTACTGCTGCTAAGTAAATTGCCAGTGCCTCCTCAAGCCCCCTCCTGCCTGGCTCTGTGATTCATTTCCGTTCAGAGAAGTTTAATAATTAGCAAAGGGGATTTTCTAACAACAGATGGTGCCTGGCCCTGGGGAGTGGTTTTGCCGCAGACGTACTTTGCAGAGAGGTAAGCTGGAGATGTTGTTCTTCTCCCTCCAAACGGTTGTCTCCAGGGCACTGTGACTAGTGTGTCTATTTGCATAATGCGGCTGCAAGAAGAACAGAAGGAAGGGAGGATGTCTGTTAGGGGCACAGGGATGCTGATGACTCTGCTGGAGAGGGGACACCAGGCAATGGTCTCCTTCACTCTGCTACCCATCTGGAGGTCTTCAAAGATAGAAGATCAGAGCTGCCAAGAGTCACGAGAGCCCACTCAAGAGCCTGCGTGGGTTTGGGGCAAGACAGAGTGAATGGGCCAGGAGCCTCCAAGAGCCCCAAAGAGGCTTCTGCTATCCCAGCATAAACTTTCCCCCAGGTCCTCTCTGAAAGCAGAGCAATTGGCCCATCCTCTATCTCCCTCCTGGTACAGATAGAGAACTTAGACCTTGGACTCTTGATTTTAGAAGCCCCAAATCAAAGTATCTTAGGTAAAAAGAGAATTGGCAGGCCCTCCGAATTGGATAATCTCAGGACAGACTGGCTTCAGATAGGAGTAAACCTAGGGAATCAGGCCATGCCATTCCTTGACTTTGCTTCTGTGAGGCCCAGCAGCGGCCTCATTCTCTTCTATAGCATAGGCTTCCCTCCCTTTGTGCAGGAAAGATGTTGCCTTGCTCGCGCTAGCATAAACCCTCCAGATTGGCCTGGACTCGGTCATGTGCCCATCCTGGACTTGATCTCTGTGGCAATGGGAATGCTGATGGCCAGTGTGGACACTATTCATTTCTCTACGCTTGAGAGAGAGCTCTGTGATCGACAGTTCCACCAGAACCACAGGGAGTAGGTGGTTCTCCAAAGAAAGAGCTGCAGAAGAGCTAGACCAAGCATGTCCTAGAGGTGGCCAGCCCAGGTCATCAGCAGCAGAGCTGGGATTAGGAAATTATACTTTGCTTGACTAGTGGCTTCTCAGGCCTCAGCATGGCTCCCCAGTGAGGGCTTGTTATGATCCTCGTCCACCTACCATGTTCCTACTAGGACTTGCCCAGTGGTCTGGCACTGTCCTGGGATAACACACAGGGTATTTCCTTTGTGACAGTGGTAGGCTACTTGGAGAACAGATGTGAGAAATGACTGCAAGACCAAGAGGGATGTAAGACATTGCAGGGCCAGTCTGCAGAATCAAAGCATGAGTCATATCCCTGGGAGCATGGTAGGCCCATTCCCAGGAGTTAAGAGTGACAAGTAACCACTGTGTGATGGGATGAGCTGAGGGAGGGAAGAAGTCTTATGAGTCAAGAGTTCAAGGATAGTCTGGATTTAGATAAAGAGTTCCAGGCAGAGCCAATGACATGGTGGTAGGACCTACCCAACCATTCATCCTTCATCCACCCTTTTATTCATTCTACAAGATACTTATTGGGTACAATTTATGTGCCAGAAATTGAGTTAATAGTGGTGATCAGAAAATACAATATGCAAGGGGGAAAATGAGTAGAACATCCCAGCCAGATTAAAGAGTAATCTGGTAGAAGAAAAGGCTGGAAATGTAGTTTGGGTCAGAGTATGGGGACCTCAAATACCAGACTCAGGGGTGTAAGGATTTCCCTGAGAGAAGCCACTCCTGATATGGGGAGTTGACCCCACTCACCACCCATGGACACCATGGGGACATTCTCTTAGGTCGGGATAGGGGTTTCATGAGCAGAGAGACCTTCCAGTGCTCTAAACATAGTGTTCTTTTCCCAAATCACAGAAACTGTGCAGTTAGTTGATAAGATATTCTCAATCACCACAACTCTTACACATTTTTAAAATTTTTTTAAAGATTTTATTTATTTCAGAGAGAGAGTACACCAACAGGGGTGGGTGGGGGGTAGACAGGCCGAGGGAGAGAGAGAAGCAGCAGACCCCCCACTGATCAGGGAGCCCGATGTGGGGCTCCATCTCAGGACCCTGAGATCATGACCTGAGCTGAAGGCAGATGCTTAACCGACTGAGCCACCCAGGAGCCCCAACTCTTACACATTTTTAAAATTAAACCTTTGCTGCCTGCCAACACGGGTCCCCAGTGAGCGGTACCAGATGACATGACAGGAGCTGTTCAGTTCTGAGGTATCACACCTTACTCAGCCTGTTGACCTCACCCTTCACACTGCTGTTGGTGAGGTTGGTGTTCTATGTTTTCCCCCTGCCAAGATGGGATTTCTTAAGTACTTCCTATTATTAGTTTCGATATGATCATGTCTGTTAGCTGAATTGTTCTTAGCTCACGCAACGGAGTTCTGTTCATCCACGTTTTCATGGTGTTCCCAGGAAAGCACCATGATTCCTGGGTGTGCCATGCCCTAGATGGGTTTAAGACTTGTGTTGCAGCCTGAAGCCAGGACCCATGATTTTTACTGAACTCTGTGAGCTTCGTGTCTCCCCTTGATGAATTCCCACTTCTCCTTCTAGTGCCGTGCCCATGTCCCTCAGCTAGGAAGTCCTTTCTAATACCCTCAAGAAGTAGTGAATCTTTCCCCTCTGGAGGCTCCCAGAGCACCTTGCACGTAGCTTCATCCTAATTCCTGACTAATTCCATCATTAAGCTTTTCATTTCGGTACCTCCAAGGCCTCGCCACAGGCCTGGCACACGGTTGGTGCCAAAAAATGTTGAATGGATGAATGAACAAAGCTATCTTTGTAATTGTATGTGAGGAGGTTAAGCTGTCGAGATCAAAACTCTGCGAACTTTTCCCAAAAAAGCCCAACAAAACAAAAGCCAGGTCTGTTCCCAGGTGACAGATTCAAACACAGGTCCCACACTCCTTGTTAATGCTTGCCACTGATCTCCCCAGGGATATAATGGGGTGAAGATGACCAGACACAGCCCCCTGTGCTGGTTGCTAGAGACAGGGTTGATCTCTCTGAGTTGTTTGGATTCACTCCTCCCCTTTCTCCCTGGCTGTCCTGACAGGCTCCTGCCATTGGTGGATACCCATCAACTCAGCCCCCCAAGGAGATTCTTGGCGAGGGAATCAGTAAGGGCTGATTAAGAAGATGAGCCAGAGGATGCTTGCCTGTTTTTCTGGAAAGGATGCTTTGTTTTGGGAGCCAGAGTAATTTGGGGGAAGGGAGGATGGCATTTGCAGTCAATTCCATTAATCTGGCCTCCTTGTGGGGAACAGAGGGAGTGGAGAGTGGGGGCTGGTTCCACAGTGGGCACTCTGATGAGGCTATTTAATTAGTTTGCTTCCCTTGGGAGAGGGTTGGAAAGGCTTTCTGCCTTGGTTTTGTCTTCAGGATGAGTCATTGTGTTTGCTCAAATTGTCAACTGTCAAAACTACAGTCAAGAGTGCATCCTGGGTAGAGGGGTTGGTCCTGTCCTGTTCCTGAGACACCCACTGTTGGGAAATGGGGACCATGTTACTAACAAGTTACTGGCCCAAATGTCTTGGCAAGGGCCCCATGAGGGCCTGGCCAGCGCCATATGGAGCTATGGTTGGGGGATGGGGAGGTGGGGGTTCCAGGCTGAGAGGAGGATGCAGCTACTGTGACTATGTCCCAATACTACTAGACTGGTGGGATGTTGATGTGTATATAAGAGGGGGGAGGGTCTATAAATCAGAGACCTTTAAAAAGGCAGCTTAAGATATCTTCCAAGCTGTCCAAAGCTTGACTGGAAACAGGTTAAAATGTTCTTTGCTTTTGGGGGGGGTATGAATACCCGGGGGAAGAATACCCAATCACCACCCTTAACAAAGAGCTTCTGACTTGCCTTACAGAAATGTGTCAATCTGTAAGGCCACCAATTATCCTGCCCTGCAGGACAATGGTAATGATGGGGGTGGGGGAGAAGAGAAATAAAGAGAGAGGGAGAAAAATAAAACTGGAGAGGGAGCATGAACAGAGAGAGACAAAACAGAAAACACAGGGTCATAGAGAGAAAGACATAAGAGCAGGTGAAACTGTGGGGAAGTGAATAATAGAGCTCCCATGGCTTGCAGTGGAAGTTTCTAAGGATACTCTTAACTGCAAGAGACAGATATAGATGGGGCGGCTAGGGCAGGGCGGGGGGGGGGGGGTGTCTGTACCATCATAGAATGCCTACACTCTGCGAGCTCAGCTTTTCCGTGCAATAGAGAGACTGGAGGTGAATCTGGGCATCTGTTCCCAGGTGCCTGGGAGCAAGGTCCTTCAGAACAAGCTCAGTGGACAAGTATGTCATTTTTATCAATGGCTTTACTGTCTTTTATTGAGTGTTCACTATGGGTCATAGATCTGTGATCTCAATTCTCACAAGAAGGATGTATTTTTGCTAGAATGAGCCATATTTTATAGATGAGAAAACTGTCTTGCAGAGTTTAAGTAACCTACCTATAGGTGGCAAAGTTGAGCATCTAACCCAGGCCCATCTGGCACCAAAGTGCATCTTCTTTACCCTTCTGTCCTCTACTGCTCATCGTATACCTTCTATAGGCACTGCCTAAGGAACCCTCCCCTTGCCCACACCACTCTGTGTCTGTCATGTTGGATTTTTTTTCTTGTTTTCCATCCTGCTTCCTCTTTACTTCCTATTCTGTCACCTCCCACATTCCCAGACCATAGCTAGTGGCTAGATGTCCTGGTGTCGGCTTTTCCAGCTAGCCACAGATGATCCAGGAGTCTCTGCTCCCTCATTTCTAATTACATTTTCAAGGGGTCTGAGCTCTGCATTGTGGAGTGACTCCTGGCAGGGGGTAGTCAGGTCCTGCTGGGCATGGAGATGGGAGTAGAAAGCCAGGACAGGCCAGAGGAAAGCAAGAGTCCAAAGCACTTCTCAGGATTTTGTGGTGCCTAGCAGAAGGAACTCAGGCCTGAGCCCCTGGTCTCTCAGCTGTCAGTGGAGAAGGGAGGACAGGAGGCTGGGAAGGAGAATTAAGGACCAGAAGGACTCTTCTATGCACCGATGGGCCTCTTCCACTCTATCACAGCACAAACTAAACTATATTGTCATTGTCTAGAGGTTAAAAGGGTAGGCCCTGGAGTCAGGATGCCTTGAGTTCAAACCTTAGCTCCTCCTCTTGCTAGCTGTGACCCCGATGATAATGACACCTCCTTCATAGGACTTCTTAGAAAAATTAAATGAGATGCTGTCTATAGAGGGTCTCAACACAAATCTTGCTACTTAGAATTCATCAAATATTTGTGATAATTTTCTTTAACTTATTTGTTCTTTTTATCTATTAAGAAGACAAATATTCTGTACATTTTTAAATAGTTGTATCCTCAGAAAGGAGCATGTTGCCTGACAAACAGTGAGTCTTAGTACATAGTTGTGGAATGAATGAATGAATGAGAGACTCAGCACTCTATTAATCCTTCCTTCCCTGGGTCCAAGTCTAAAGGTTAGAATCCCCATGAAGGTAAGTGCCAGGGGGAGCAGGGTGGGGTGGCCTCTACACAGGAAGAAGGTTCTGATGATGAGGATCCTGGGAAATAAGCTGCCACTGAAACCGTGATGGACCAGTGGTGTCCAGAGTGGTCCAGGAGTGTCCAGAGACAACCAGCTTCATGGGGGGGGAAGAGAGGGCTCTTGGTGTGGATGAGGATGAACCCTTTCCAAAAAGATCGGGATCTGCCTTACCAGTCTTGGCCTTTCGACTAAGAATTTCTCTCACCTGCCCCGCCAAGTGGGGCTGACCTGAATTGTGTGGAAAGTCAAAGGCTGTAGTCCTCCTCAGCCTCAGCCAAGCAGAGCCTTGTTGGGAGCTGTCCCTGGTGCTGACCTACTAGCCCCACCTTGGTTCTGGCAAAGAGGCTGTGGTCCAAACTGACCCAGCCCAAGCCGGCCTGTTCTACTGAACCTTCCAAGGCCCCTGTTGGCTTGGCAAAGTCTCTAGGCTCAGTCCAGGCCAAATGCTGGCCTGTCTGACACTTGTCTGGTAGCCTGTCTGATCTCATCTCCTGCTTCAGACATTGCAAATGAGCTGCCTCAGCTGATGCAGACTGGGTCTGTGGAGAGCAGATTGGGAAAATGATGGGAAAATTCACTGGTTTTCCTCTGTGCTCTAAAATCAGTGTTTGACTCTGACATCAGATTTGGAAGCTTTCCCCCGGCACCAATCCATTCTCCTGTTCTCTGCAGATACCAACTGAATGTCCTACCATTTCATTTGATTGTGACAGTCTTGCTGGAGATAGCATCGTCTCCCACAGATTAAGGGCTCAGGCCCACAAGACTACCCCCATTGCAGATGCCAGTCTCAAGTAACGGGTCCCCATGTTACCCACGGTTTTGTCTGACTTGGCTGTAAGTTGAGGTTCCCAAAAACCCCTCCTCAAGTTCAGTAATTTGTTATAACAGTTCATAGAACTCAAAGAAACACCTATGTTTACTGGCTTAGCATAACATAAAGGATATGGTAAGGGATGTAGATGAATAGCCAGATAAAGAGGTATATGGGGCAAGGTCTGGAAGGATCCCCCATGCTGGAGCTTCTATCCCTGTGGAGTTGGCTTGCACCACCCTCCCAGCACATGGATGTGTTCATCAACCCGGAAGTTCTGTGAACATTACACTTTAGGAATTTTTATGAAGGCTTAATCATGTAAACATGATCAATCATTATTTATATTTCTTAAGTAGGCTCCACTCCCAGCGGGGAGCCCAACTCGGGGCTTGAACTCACAACCCTGAGATCCAGACCTGAGCTGAGATCAAGAGTCGGACACTTACCCCACTGAGCCACCCAGGGCCCTGACCTGATCAGTTATTAACTCAGTCTTTAGCCCCTGAAGTGGGGCTGAAAGCTCCAAGCTTCTAATCCTGGCTCAATCTTTCTGGAAATTCCAGATGCCTGAGATTCAGGAATCCAGATGCCGAAAATTCCAAAGGATTTAGGGGCTCTCTGTAAGACGCCCCTATCAGCTTATCACTGAGGAAGTTAGATTTTGGGAACTCTGTCAGGAACCGGACTCAAAGGCCAAATATTAGCAGGAACTGGAGGCAGAGACCAAATGTTATATTTCTTATTATGTCACAGGTGACGCCTGAGGACAAAAGATAGGATGCATCAGTGTACAGCTGGCTGGATCTGCACCCTTGGCTGGTACATCTCACTGGCCAGCATGCCCTATGGCCCAGTCTCTTGGGACCATGGGCCATATTTCTTTTCCACAGCAAAACTTGTGTTGTGGGTGGGGCTGAGAAGTGCCATCTCAGCATGATGCTTCCCGGCTAATATAGCAGTGTGAAGGCTCATTTCTGGAAGGGCAGATTAATCATTTCTGCCCAGAGTCACCATCCTGGCCAGATTTATGGTGGAGGGAGCATGGGAGCCCCCAACTTTATGGTCTTGTAAATTACAGAGCTGCTTGTGCAAGAGGCAGGCTGGGCTGTAAATCATGTGTAATTGCTTGTAAATAGGGAAAACAAATAGTATTTTTGCTTAAATTACCCTCTTTGCAATGTTTCTTGGGGAATTGCGGTTCCATAGAGGACCTTTAACCTCTCTGGGACCAAAATTCCCTTTGGGACTCAATATAAACCATCTCAGAGTCTCTCAGAGCCACCCCAGCAAGTCTGGAGGCCTTTAGGTCAAATGGAGAAGAATTGACTGCGGTTGTCATAAATTCCTCTTTCAGGCAGGCTTAATCCACATTCTCCTGGGACCTCCCCCCTCCTCCATTTTGAATTAACCCCAAGGGTCCCATCTGGCCCCTGGCTATGGCCAGCCCTCTCCAAGGCTCTAGGAAGACAAGCCCACGTGAGCTCCAGAGAATCCAATTTCATTCCTCCTTGTCCCCCATGCAAAGGCAGTGACTCACTGGATGCTGGTAAGCATGGCCTCTGTGTTAAGAAGCTATTTGCTGGCTTTTTCTCATTTTTTCCCATTTCAATGAAATTACATTTATAATCTTTTTGCCTGCCTTGGTCAACTTTGAAGAGTCATTAAATTCGCTGATAGGCAGCCTGGTAAATTTTAATTGAATCACGAATCACAGGCTCCTAGAAGGTTCAGCCTTCAGGGGACCTTGGGGACCGCATAATTCAGCTCCTTCATTTGACAGATGACACAGAAGTCTGGTGTGGTTAAGTGACTTGCCCAAGGTCACACTCTGAATGAGGGCAGCTCTGGCATGAGAGTAGAGTCTTCTTTCTTGGGTGCTGCACGCTTTCCTTCCATTGTGCAGGCCCTCGGATTTAGCCGTCACTTGCTGTGTGATAAATCTTAATGGGATCAACAAGCATGTATCTTATAACTGGGGAAATTTCCTTCCCTAGGAAACCCAGGCAACCCATGCGCTGGGGCTATGATGGTGACCCCGGCAGCTGTGGGACCTTCCTTATGGGCTCAGGCATAGGACTTTTGTTAGATCCCTTCAGGACTCCACTTTTCAGAGTAGCACTTGAGGCTTGAGTTTGATGCTGTTGGATGGATCTGTACTGGTCCTATCGTGTGGGGTAGTTGCGGGCATAGTAAAAAAGACACGAATAGTCTTGGATCCCAGCTCCGCTACTCACTGTGGGTGTGGTCTTGGTGAAGTCACTTCACTGAGCCTGTTTCCTCATCTGTCAAATGGGCATCAGGAGCTTTCCCTCATAGGGTTTCTGTGGACACCATAAAGATGAGGCATGAGAAAGCACCCAGGCCAGGGCCTGCACACGGGGATCCCCTGTCCATGCTGGCTGCGTCCAAAGGCAGAGATGTGGGGCTCTTGGTGTTCAGTGACCTGAACTTGTCTGTGGATGCTCTGTGTATAAAGAAGGGGGGAGGGATTACGTTGTGGGGGCACCACTGGGTCACATGGAGCCTGTGGTCTGATTTCCTGTCCTTGGGGGCCTTCATCAGCCGCACTAACTGAGGCTGCCGGGCCAGAGCCCACAGGCACCCTCCAGGAGAGGTCACCTGAGCTCTGACAAATCCTGAACCCTCAGCCAGTACCTCTCTGGGGTAGGGGATACTGCCTGGGGAAGGACTTCAGTGCTGTGTAGAGGGCTGAGGTACGGCAGCCCAACACACTCCCGTCTGTCCCAGGCCTCGCATGGCTGAGAGAGCAGACTCGTGGGTAGCTCTCCCCCTGCTCAGGCTGAGCCCGCAGCTTCTCAGCACCTCCCGCATCCCCATGCTTTGTCCCATGGGGCCTCCATGGTCAAGGGTGTGAAGAGAGAAGGGTGGTGCGCTTCTGCTTGGGAGGAGAAGCCTTCTGGCTCTACACAATGTCTCTGCACTCTCACCAGCTAATTCCTCGTCCCCAGGGCTGATGGGAGCTGACAGGCAATCTGGGACCAGTTTGACACTGAATGCTTTGGAATGCCTTTGTCAATGACAGCTGTTCAATGCCGAGGTGCCTCTTGGGTCATGTCAATCTGAAGAGTAGGAAGGGGGCTACAGGGGCCTCTCACCAAAATTGCTTCCTAAAGGACTCTGGGCCTCAGTAGGTGGGGCGCCCCTCAGAGGCCAGCACCCTCTCACTCCTCTTTGTAGATCACAAGAAAACAGGAATTCAAAGCAGGGGTTCAGATCCTGCTCCACCAATTCAAGGCTGTGCAACTTTGAACAAGTTCCCGAACCTCTCTGGGCCTCTGATGTGCAAAGGGGTGGATAAGGGTACACAGCTTAGAGAGTTGTTGGAGGACTCCGTGAAATCCCGCATGGACGGAGCTTAGCACAGTGCCCGCCACATGGAAAGCATTCCTCGACATTGTGGTTATTAATGTAACTCCTCAGCCTCCTTCCCGGCCCGCAGGAGACCATCAGGAAGCATGACGGGTGTGACTTTCATGTTCAGCCTGGCGTCCTGAGTGTCCTGGTCTCAGGAGGCTGAGCAAGATTGTTTATTCCCGGAGCTGTTTTCTCCACTGCCCACCTCCCCCAGATATACTCGAGGAGCCAAGTGGGCAGGAGGCATGAGAGAGACCTGCCAGCCTGATGGAGTGGAAGACTGGTCTGGCTCCTGTGGACAGACGGAGTAGAGGACACTGGGCACGTGGCCTCCCTGCCTGGGACCCTGACCCAGACGTGGCCTGGCCTGGATAGGGACGCTCCTCCTCCTCTGCCCCTTTGCTGGTTGTTTCTCCTCCCTGATGCTTGCTAGTCCTTTTCCCTCCATCCCTTTCTCTCCTTGCTGTTGCCCCTCCCCGCCTCCAACTACCCCAGATCATTTTGGGCTGCTCGTTTGTCTCCCTTTCTTTTTCCACTTCTCTGCCTCTCTGGCTTCTTTCTTTCCTTCCTTCCTTTTTTTTTATCCCTCTCTCCATCTGGCTTGATCCCTTTCTTTGCCTCTCCGTATCTCCCCCTCTCCCTGACCTTCTATTGGCTTCTGTCTCTCTGTGTCTCTTGATCTCTCTGCCTCCGTGTGTGTGTGTGTGTGTGTGTGTGTGTGTGTGTCTTCGGTTGTCATGCTCCTTCTTTTCCTTTCTCTACATCTCTTTCTCTAATATATATATTCCTGTTTCCTCCTTCCCCACCCCTCCACCCCTCTGCACTACCTCCCTCTCCAACACCCCCCACTCCAGGGTTAATCAGCCTCTACTGCAGGGGAGGGCAGGGCTCTGCTCAGGACTCCCCAGCTCTTCTCCTAGACCAGCTGGTTTGCTTGGCTCTCTTTCTCCTTCCCTGCGCCTTCCCCCAGAAGCCAAAGCATCACTTTGATTCTTTCTTGGAAGGCAGCCTTGGGGCTGGGACTGACCTCCTACAGTGTGTACTTGGAGGAGAGAGAGTGGAGGCACCAGAGGCCTGCGCCTAGGACCCCCCACCTGCGGCCCTTCTCTAGCCTGGCCAGAGCTTCCATGCAGTGAGAATTTATTAAGCCCATTGTGTGCCCAGGGCTGTGGGAGGTGTAGGAGAAAGGGGAGAGGGCCTGCTCACAAGGATCTTTCCATCTGGTTGCCAAGGAGAAGCTAATGGGCGTGAACTGGTTCACAGGTGGGTTTGGGGGATTAAAGAGCCAACGGTTATCCCCACGATGCCCGGACTTGTCAGGGCCGGCCTTGTCCCACCACCACCTGCCACCCTGCCCCTCACTCAGTCCTTCCTTGGGCCTCCCTTCCTTAGATGCCTTTCCATGCCTTCCCCCCACAAGCTGGACCCTATGTCCTTCGTCTGCAGTCCCAGGAACCTGTGCTCAGACTCTCAGACCGGCCGTCACCGGGTATTGAAATCATCAGGCGGTTGGTTGTCCCGGTCCTTGCTGAGTCCCCAGTGCCTAGCTGGGCCTGGCGCAGAGGAGGGGCACATTCTGGGCTCTTCCTAGGAGGGGTTGGGAAGTAAGGAGGTGTGACTGGAATTAAAGCAGGACAACCTTGCTGCAAGGGTCTTTGCCTCCTTTGGAGAAATGGTTCTGTCTCACACGTCCCTGCTCTGCCATCTCGAGGCACTCATGTCGGGGCTGCCAGGACCTTAGAGACGGCTCTGTCCAGCCCTTCCCGCTTACAGCCGGGCCCTGAAGCCCACACTCAGCCGGGCCTGCCTGGCAGCGGAGGATGGAAAGACCCCCTCGGGGCTCTGCTCTCTCTGTTCCCAATGAGATGCCCTGTCTCTTGGTGCCCATGCCTGTTGCTGTCTTCATCTGCCCCAGGCCGTCTTACGGTCTGCCACTGTCCTCATCCTCTCCTCCTGTTTTTCTTCCCTCTGATGGGATAATTATGCTAATCAGCCTGTCAGAACAAAGATAATTGTGGTGGACTATTTCAGACTTGGGAATTCAGGCTGAGGCCCCTTTCCTGCTTGCCTCTGCATGCCCTTTAACCCCCGGCACATGGCTCGAGCCAGGCAGGTCTGCCGCGGGAGTGCTCGCGGGGGCTCCTGGGGGCAGTGGCAGGATGAGGGTGTGGAGGAGTGTGTGGGTGTGCGCACACATGCATGCACACCTGCACTGCACAGGGCCCACCTCTGTGTACGGGCACACATCGCCCTGGATGTCTGCAGAAACCAGCAGAACATGGAGAGGCTAATCAGCTGCTATCCCTGGCCTGTGATTGCTGAGAGCAGGTCATCTCCATGTGTCTGGCTCCAGCTCTGGGGGGACCCCTGACACACCCCAAAGCAACAATGGTACTGACATGTGCATGGCAGTTCCCTGGTAAAGGCCAAATCAGCCCTCTTTCTTCTTTGGGGACTGTACCCCACCCCCACCAGCAGCTCCCCAGCCAGTCCTGGCTGGAAGGGGCTTCGGGGTGCTTACTCCCTGAGCACCATGGGTCACCACCTAGGTGGGGGCCTAGGGGTGCTGCTGTGCCAGGCAGCAGGGCCAGAGGGGCGGTTCTGTGTCCTGGGGGTCCTGGGGGGAGTGATCCCCTAAGGAGCCAGGTTTAGCAGCGGGAATTCTGGAGGTGCTGATGGGGAGGGGATGGGCTGATGTGAAGTTCTGGGCCACCCTGCCTGTTTTCCTGCTTCTCAGATTCTGCAGTGATCCACAGGAGCATGGGCTCAGCCCAGGAGTGGATCCAGAGCCCCCGAGGCTGCTGTCCAGCCAGCCAGGCCCCTTCGCATACCTCCCTCCTGTCCTTGATGTCCCCTCCTTCTCCAGGGGCCCCCAGTCCCTCACCTGCCTTTCACTTCCATGCTCTCGAGGATATTTCTCCAGCATCCGAGCAGGTGCCAAGCCCTGGGGTGACATCCCCGCCCTCGCATAGCATGCAGAATTACACCTCTCCCCATCTCTGCCCTGCCCAGTTCCCTGCAGTATCAACATCTCCTCTTTAGTCAGAGTGCAGGCCCTGATCAGTCCCATGAAGCTCAGGACCCAACCTGGCTTTTTTCTGGGGCCCCTGTGTCAGAGCCTCTGTTTCTACACCTATCCCTGGACATCACGCCTTGCCTCCGGGAATGTAAATGAGGTGGGGGTGGGGATGGTGCCCCGCACACTGCGGGGCTCAAAATGTGGCTGAAACCTGCTCTCTTCCCCCTGCCACCAGCAAGCCCCCCGCCTCTCCACCATCCTTCCCCCCTGCCCTGTGCCAGGTGCCCAGATCTTACAAAGGACCCATCTAGCAATTTACCTTTAAGCCCAGCCTCCGCTGCACTGGCCGGGCCCTGCCCACTCAGCCCCGCTCTCCTCCAGGCTAGCAAACGGCATCAGGTCCCCAGAAGAGCCAGCTCGGCTGCTCTAGGGGGGAAGCTGCCACCACCCCCTCCCTCTGCAGGCATGGTCTGCTCAGCACCCCAGACCAGCTCAAGGCCTCCAGCTCCAGCACAGGGCCTCTTGCTTCTTTTTTTTTTTTTTTTAAAGATTTTATTTATTTATTTTGAGAGAGAGAGAATGAGAGACAGAGAGCACGAGAGGGAGGAGGGTCAGAGGGAGAAGCAGACTCCCCGCCGAGCAGGGAGCCCGATGCGGGACTCGATCCCGGGACTCCAGGATCATGACCTGAGCCGAAGGCAGTCGCTTAACCAACTGAGCCACCCAGGCACCCGGGCCTCTTGCTTCTTGAACCCCGTGGGTGCTGGGCCTCAGCCAGCGTGATGCAGACGAGTCCGCTCACAGGCCGGTTCCCGCACGGGACAGGGAGCTCTCTGAAGGCAGGGCCCCCGAGCAGCCGACTGATCGAATGAATGTGTGATTAAGTGAACCAGTGATGAATGAATATTATCTCTAGGAGAGGAGATCCAAAGCTTAAACAACAACAACAACAAAAAAACTTGTATTTTAGAAAATTTCAGAATATACCAAAGTAGAGAGACTGGAAGTCATGCGCTCATCGGCCGGTTGTCATCAGTTGTCAGCTGGTGGCCAGTGTGGTTTCGTGTGTCCCTGCCCCCCTCCAGGGCCCAGCTTCGCTCTGCGCCCACTCTACCTGCCCGAGGAGGCTGGTGCTCAGGGCCGGGCTCCGTTAGGCGTCTTTCGGGACCTTGCAGAGATGGCAAGGCAGCATGCCAGCTGAGGGCGTGGCGTGGGAGTGGACATGGCCTCGGGCAGCCCTTTCCCCAAAGACAGAGGCTGGCTGCGTGCGCGCCGGCGTGGAAGGAGTTAGCGGCGTTTCCCCTCTCTCTGGTGTGCGCTTGGAATGTCGCCGTCCGGGGAAATTGTGGCCATTTCACAATCGAGGCTTTGAGTCATTTAAATGGCTGGTGGTGAGATGCTACACTGACTCATTTAATCTTCCTAAGTAACTTTCCTCCTCTGAGCTTGTGCTTACGCAGCACCTCTGCCCAGCGTCGAGCCAAGGCGGCTGCTGGCTCCACGGATCACACCCGCCTGCCCCAGCCCCAGCCCCGGCCCGTCTCCTCCTGGGGCTCCTCCCTAGCTCTGCCGCCCTGGCTTGGCCATATGCAGGCTTGCCTGGAGAGGGAGGAGGTGGGTGGTGGAAGGGGCGCATGTCAGAGCTCCCTGGGGGCCCTGCTCCCCAGGCTGAGGGTGAACACGGTGAGCACGTGCCAGGGCTCAACTCCTGCCCAGAGGCCCTCCATGTGCCCCCTGGCAGCCAAGGGAGACCGGCCGCTTGGGAGAGGAGGTGGCCCCCCAGGCTCTGCCGCTTTGCCCCATCACCTACCAGTTCTGAGAAGTTAGTCTGGTTGCTGAGCCTTCATCCTGGGGACCGTGGCCTTGGTCACGTGGCCTTTGGCCAGCCAAAACACCGACCCCTGGCCCTTCCCAGGAGGCAGGGAGAAGAGGGGACCCTCATGTGGAAGTCAGCGAACACTTTGGATGCACGTATGAGTGCCTGCGTGTATGTGTGTGTGTGGTGTGTGTGTGGTGTGTGTGTGTGTGTGTGTGTGTGTGTGTGTGTGGTCCTGAATGCCTTGGTGTATTTGAATGTATCTGAATCCATACGGCACAGGCCAGGATGTTCCTGAACCTTCTGCCTTGGTGTCCACGTAGACATGTGCTTCAGCGTGTGTATGTTTGGTGTGTTCTGTGTACACGTGGGTATGTCTGACCCTGTGTGTAGCCTGTGGGACTGCTGTCCATGAGTCTGTACCCATGTTCTTGTGTGGGAATGCATGTGCCAGTGGCCTGTGTTTCCAAGTACCTGGGCCAGAAGCACGTGTGCATGCATGTGTGTGTGTGTGCGCACACGCGTGCGTGCACGTGCATTTTTCTGGGGTTGTGTCTGTGTGCAGGTGTGTGTGCCCTGTGTCCGTGCCTCTGTGTCTGGGTGACCTGAGGCCTCTAACGACTCAGGACTTGGGTCTCTGTGGGTACTGGAGCCGTGTGTACATTACACACCTCTTGTCAGGCGCCATGCATCTGTCCACGTGTTTGCGTGCTTGCCCGCGTGTGCACGTGTGACGTGTGCTTCTCGGGGCTGGGGAAGCGCCGTCAGGCAGTGCTGGGTCAGGCACAGCCCGCGTGTCCCACACCTGCCTGTTCCTCCCCTCCCGGCAGGGTTGACGCCAGCCACGCCAGGCCCTGCCGTTGGCCAGGTGGGCTGTCACTTACCTGCTGTGGCTGTTGCAGGCCAGGTGGGCTGTCACTTACCTGCTGTGGCTGTTGCAGGAAGGGAAGCTGCTGACGCGTGGGCTGACATGTCCACCCCAGCCTCAGCGACAGGGTGAGCTCACAGCCCAGTCTCGGCACCCTCTCATTCTGCTGAGGGCTGTTTAGGGCTGCCTGGGGCTGGGGGCCCACGTGGGTGAAGCCGTGCCTGCCCCTGCCGAGAATACCAGCACCCAATGCCGCCAGCTTGGCCTTCCTGCCTGCTCTCGAAGGAACAGGCCTTCGCTCCTGTGCCCCGTGTGTGTGTGAGTGTGCGTGAGTGTGTTTGTGCACCTGCAGGCTCACATAGGAGTGTGTCCCTCTCTGCATACCAGCAAGCACTGGTCCATTCTGTGCTTGTGTGTTGAAGTGTCTTTGTGTGGCCTGAACTTGGGTGTCCCTGTGTGTCTGGTTTTATCTGTGCTGTGTATGTGCACGGGCGTGTCCTCGTGTGTGTGCGCAGACCTGTGAGTGCAGGTGAGGCGTGTACACTCCCGCTTCCTTACACTAATCAGGGTAAGCCTGGGAGACCGGTCTTTTGGAACACAGACGTGTTCTCCTCCCTGTTTTCCTGCCCTCTGGCCTCAGGCCCTCTTCCCACCCCTGCACATCGGGGAGATCCCCGCATACCACTCAGCACTGCCCCGCTCAAAACCCTCACGGCTCCCCACTACCTGCTCAGTACAGACCACCTGCCTTCCAGGCGAGGCTGCTTATGGATCCCTCCCCCTGCCCCCTCGATGAGCTCTCGGGGTTCTGCCTTCGCTTGTGACTTCCTGCACAGAAGGGCATCTGTGAACTTTCTTGGGCAGGTCCTTGGGTATGTGCTGGGCCCTGGGAGATGCAGGCAGGAGCGAGCCCCGCCTAGCACCCCAGGGCCTGTTGGGCTGGTGCAGTGACAAGGCCAGAACCCGGATGTAAGGACGTAAGGCATGCCAGACGCCTAGGTCTTCCCAGCAGGAACTCCCTCCCTCCATCTCGGCCCCAGAAAAGCCCTTTGTCTTTGAGAGTCCCTTCACAGCCCCTCTTCCTGGATTCTCTGCTGATTCCCCAGTGGAAGGTGCACGCTTTGCTCCCCTTTTGCCCACCCAGCAGCGTCCGACCTCACTCTCTGGGACATCCTTTGGCTCCTCGGGACAGTAGTTTTCTTGAACCGGGGCTGGGCACAGCAGCCTACACAGAGGAGGGAGGCCAGGGGCTGTCTGACTGCAGAGAGAGAGGCCTGGCTGTGGTTCCCTGTCTTCAGCACCGTCCTGGGGGGTCCTCTAACCTCTGGTTGTGCTCCCCCCACCCCAGGCAGTGTTTCTTATTCACGCTGTTCTCTTGGGATCTCTCTTTGTCCTTCCCGCTAGGGGAGCGCTTCCCAGGCCACACTTAGATGTTAAGCTAATAAAGCCTGAGTGAGTGTCTCCTCTGAGCTCCAAGTCCCGTGTGTCCCAGTCCTTGCTCTGCATCTCCACTTGGATGCCTCGAAAGCACCCAACTCGCAGTGGATGGCGCCTTCAGGTGTCTAGTTCCACAGGCTGGGAACCCACAGGATCACAGGGGACTCCTGCCCGCCTTGCCTGCCCCGGCCCCGTCCATCGCTCTCTTGCAGGTTTCCTCTTCTAAGCATGCTTAGGTCCGTTTCCTCCTCTCCATCTGGTCTACGGCCGCCCCCCTGGGCCACGGTGATTGCCACCAAAGCTGTTCTCCTTGCATCTGCCCTGGCCCCCTCCCCTCCATCCGCTCCACATGCGGTATCTATAGAGTCAGTCTTGGAGCCTCACCCCTGAAAGCCATCCACTGCTCGCCATCGCCCTGAGAATATGCTCGCCATCGCCCTGAGAATAAGCCCCGAGTTCTCTGTTCAGTCCACCAGGCCCCTCAACCCATAGACTTCCCTTCCTCTGCAGATGTGAACTTGACTTCCTGTCCACAGCTCGTCTCCTGCGCTCCCTCCCCTGCCCCCACCCTGGCCATGCCTGGTGGGGTCCTCCTGCCACCAGCTCTCATCACACTGGGCACCCCTCAGCACTTCCAGAACCCGAGCGCCATGCTTAGGATGGATTATTTCTTTCCCCGGTGTCTGGCAGCCCCTCCCTACCACGGGGGCTGCAAGGCCACGGCGGGGTCAGGGGTTGCCCCCCAACTGTGGCCTCAGTGCCGGCAGGGAGGTACACAGCCTGCGCAGGTGGGGAGCTCAGCAGCCTGGGCTGCACTCACGTACCACCGCCCACCACCCCTGACTTCGGGCAAATCCCCCCTGAACCAGCTTCCACACCTATAAAGCGAAGTGGCTGACCGGCAGGACATTCATTTTCCTTTGCCCCTCACGAGAGAGACCACCTCCCGGAGCTCCTGGCTGGGCAGTTTGGTGGGCTGGGATAAGCAGGGGGCAGCCGCATGCTTCCTGCCCCCGGACACTGCCTCCTGCCCTCTTACTGCCCTCTCCGCCCTCCTCAGTCTCTCCCCGTTTCTCCTCCCTCCTGTCCCTTGTCCTCCCCTGCTTTGTCCCCCCTCCTCTCCTCCTCCTTGCCCCCTTCCGTGTGCCCCTCTCTCCTCTTCTTCTTCCTCCCCTTCTCCGCCTCCTCCCTCTTTCTCCTCCTCCTGCCCTGCCAAGGGGGAGAGCACAAAGGGTAGTCAAAGTTAATTTAGGCTCAAGTGCCTGGTCACCTAGAAACAAGGCCGGTCCCCTGGTGCAGGGCCTCAGCCGTGGCCTCATTAATCTGCGCGAGACCAGCATTGGCGGGGCCGACGTAAGTAAGTAGGACAGAAGCCTGCTGCCGTGGAGAGGGGCCTTGGGCTCTGGCCACTTGGTCCCCAGCAGTCACATGGTCACCCCCAGGTGTGCGGTGGGAAGAAGACAAAGGAGAGGAAAGGAGAAACAAAGACCCCAGGGTATCTGTTGTCCCTTCCTCCCTGTGTCCTTGCTCCTGGCCTAAGGACCCCCGGGATTTTGCTGTCCCTTTCTTACCTGTGTTCTTGATTGTGGTTCACTCTTCCTTACCCTGAATGCAGGGCTGCGTGGCTCCCTCCCTTCAGAGGGAGCTGCAGGGGCTCTGAGTCACCTGTCCCAGCCTCTGCTCACATGCACTGACTCTCAAAGGGCTCCTGGGTCCCGCCCCACAGCTGTGAGCCTCGACAGCCCCACAGCGGGAGCGCTGGGCGACCCCGAGCACTTTGGCCTCCCAGGCCAGCCAGCTTCCTCCACAAAGCCACCTCTTCCCAGCTGCAGGCTCCAGCCTCCAGCCTCCTCCTTTCCTGGGTCCTGCTCCGGGACATTTTCCTTCTGGGTCTGAGTACATCTGTTCTGCTCTGCCTTGCAGGTTAATATTTAGGAAAACCTCTGACCCCAGCCTGTAGCTGAGGCTCTGCCATGCCCCACTCCAGACCTTATGCAGTCGCTGTAGCATGATGGGCCCCAGATATCCCAGGGAGCTAAGTGTGTAATTGGTAGGTGAGAGCACGCAGTCATTCATGAGAATCTGCTCCCACAAATTGTGACCCCAAAGTCCCAGCCCAGTTCTGTTTTGCAGCAGGGTTCACATCAAGTGTTTATCAAGATAGTCCCTAGAATCAACAGACAAATCTCAGGGAGGCCCTTGCTTTACGAGAGCATATTGTGTAGTGGGATGAAGGGCACCAGCTGGGCTGAGCATCTTCTGCGTGGCATGCCTCTGCCCTGTCTGCTGGCCACACAGCCAAGCCCATTCTCATCTGGTCTGCTGGAAATCTGATCTATCTGGGAGTGGGGGAAGATGGGCTTAAATACCTAGCTGCCCAACTGTTAGGATTGGTTAAGGAAATTATGCAGCACCCACATTTTTATGGAAAAGTATTGTATTTTATTGAAAAAATACTATTTTATAAATGGGGAAAAGACTATAAGGACCTGTACCAAAATATGAACAGTGATTTTTCTGGATAGTGCAATTATAAGTATTGCTAATTTTTTCTCCTTTATATTATGGGGTGTGCACGTATTTTGTAAGCAGGAATGAGTACATTTAAAAATCCAAATTTGAAGGCCAACTTGATCGAGTCTCAGCTGTGCTATCTTTGGCAAGCCAGTTCTCCTTTCAGAGTTTCAATTTCTATACCTCTAGGACTGGGGTAATAAAAACCATTTCATATCATTGTTCCAGAAAGGAAAATGAGATTTTGTGAGTGCATGTGCGTGCGTGTGTGTGCGTGTGCGTGTATGTGCGTGCACACATGCATGCACTGAAGCAGGACCTGGTGTGTGTTTAGAACAATCCAGTATCATGGGCACACACAGGCACTCTAGTGCCAGGTGGCCTGGATTCGAATCCTGACTCTGATACTTACCAGCTCTGTCTTTGGGGAAGTTGCTTAACTACTCTCTGCCTTTCTTGTCTGTGAAATGGGGTTGTCATCAGGAATAAGAGCATTAATCCATGCAAAGCACTTGAAATGGCACCTGGACACAGCAAGGGCTCAATAAATGCTATTCTTCTTCTTAATATTTTATTATTGAATACATGTTCTTTTATGTTCTTTCTAGACCGTTAGGATTCAGAGCCCTGTGTGGCTCATGGGGTTGCTTTTCTCCAAGAGGATTCTTTCTGCCTGTCTGTTTCAGAGTCAGGGGAGACAGAGATCCTCCAGAAGCTTCAGTCAAGTAAAATTGGGGCTCAATATATAGCTGGGGTCCAAGGTCAGGAAGAGGTTAAAGTCAAGGTTCAGTCTGGTGTCAGAATCAAGACTGATGTGCAGAAAGATTTAGGTCTCTGGGGCAGGGGCCCACCTTCATCTCTTGCTTTCCAGTGGAAGCAGGCAGGGTCTGGGCCCTGCTCCATGCTGCTGGCTGGACATTTGGAAGGGCCTTTCCCTGGGTCTTAAGCTCACCCCTCAGTGAATTCATCCTCAGGCCCATTTCAGCCTCCCCAGAGGCTATATGGTACCTTCCTGCCTAAACAGCTGGAGCTGCTCTGCTGGGTGCAGTGACTTCCATCCTCCTCAGGTAGTCCTCAGGAGCGACCCTTTGTGTCCTGGTCCCCTGTCATCCAGCTCCAGGAGAGGCCAACTCAGCTCTGGCAGGAGGGAGGAGCACCCTCGTCACACCTGTGCCAGGCCTTGGCTGTATTTTTAGCATCACTCTTGCCCGTCCACCTGGTGGACAGTGGGCTGGAGGGCTGGGGACAAGGAGGCTGGCGTCTCTTCCCTCAGCAGGGACAAGTTGATGGAAGGCCAAGCTGCTCCTCAGAGCCGAGTTGGGCTCCTGCGCTGGGCCCCACTGGTGACGAGCGGGCATGGCGCTGTGTGCACAGATGGTCCTACGTGCGCTCATAATTTGCCAGAATAAATAGTTATTATTAATCTCCCCTGTGCTTTCCTTCTTCCCCTTCCTCTCCCATTTACTGCTCGCCTCGGGCTGATGGCGAGGTGCTTGAAGATAAGGTGCTTCCTTATCTTGCTGCCCCAGTGCCTGGTTCAGGGCCTAGCACAGAGTAGGTCCACTCTCAGCATGAAACCAGGCACATAGAAGCCCCTATCGGCCATCAGAGGAGTTCATCCAAACCAGATCAATACACAGTAGGCTTTCAGCCAACTCAGGCTGGCCCGCAGGGGGTGCTGTCTTGGCGTGGAGCCTGGCACACAATAGGTCTCTTCCAGTATAGGACCTGGCACACAGAAGTCTTCCAGCATGGTGTCTGGCACATAGTAGGACCTCAGCCAACCCAGAGTAAGTAAGTTTCAGAAAAATGCTTGCTGCATCAAGTCCTCTATATCTGTGCTACATGCAAGAAATAATTACTGAATACCTAGTACGTACCTGGTTTGGTACAAGGTGTTCCGTGGGGGGAACAGGGTGGGTAAGAGACAGTCCTTTCATTCTTACTTAAGGAACCTATAGCCAAGTGACGAAATATTAGCTCTTTATAAAGACTCTACCACGTAGCTGATTGGGGTAGGTGAAAGGAGGGGGGCTGCTTGGAAGAGGAGGCACCGAAAATGGATCACGGGTCCCACTTCAGCTTCAGTACAAAGGCAAGTGACAGAGAGTGGGGAGGGCCCATTAGGACAGCCGCAGTGTCATGAATCGCTGTGACAGAGTTTGAAGTGTGGGGTGTCAGGGCTGTCATTCATTTGTTCAACAAGTACCAAATGCCTATGACAGGCTATGATGATATGGCCACGAATAAAACCATCCCTGCTTTCAGGGGGGGCGGGAAGATCGAAAATCTGGTCTATTGGATGTTACCTATTGGTACTGCTTTGAGGAAAACCTAAAGCCGGGTAAGGGGGTAAAAGCCCAGAAGGGGTGGGCTCCTTTGGACGGTCCCCCAGTATGATATGTTGACATTTGAGCCAAACCCGAATCCAGGAGGGGAGAGCGCATGTGGCGTTAGGGAGAGAATCCTGTCAGTAGACAGAAGAGAGGGAGGGCCTGGGGTGGTCGCCAGACAGGGAAGGGCCTCGAACGCCAGCATGAGGAACTTGGACTTGACTCTCTAAGCAGTGGCCTGCCTTTGAAGGCTTTTGAGTGGAGGACGGACATGATCAGAGCCTCTGGAAGCAGAGCCCGGCAGAACTGGGGGCCGAGGCAGAACTGGACGCAGAGGGCAGCGGGGTGGTGGCGGCAGCTCCAGGTGGGGAAGGACAGAGCCCAGAGGCCGGCGGTGTGGGCAAGGGGGCAGATGCCATAGGCCTTCAACAGTGGAACTGTCTGGTGGCCTGAGGTTGAAGGAGGAGGAGAAGAAGCAACAGGGCAGATGAGGGTGAGTGGGACCCTCTCAATGAGCGGGAAACACCAGGCCCCAGAGTGGGCTGGGGAGCAGATGGTCCCTTCCTTCTGGAATGGTGGTTGCCCCTGCTTCTCTCTCCCCCCACTTACTCCCCAGCAACCCCCCAACCCATCCTCTTCTCTCCTCCTCCAGTGCCTTCCCCTACTGTCTGCAGACTCCACAATCCAAATCCCAAGGAGTATCTTGCCTTTACCTTCCATGTGTCTCTTTCTCCTTCTCTGTCCTCCTTAACCCTCCTGAGCCAACCTTCTTGGAGGAGATCATGAAAATCAACTAGCCCGGGTCTCTGTGGGGCCCCTGACAGCCCGATGGGATGTGGACAGTATCAGAAGTAGCTAAGTGCTCTGGGTTTTATGCCAGACAGAGTCGGGTTTTCAGTCCCTGTTCTGCTATTTACAAGCAGTGTGACATGGGGTGAGCCTCCGGTGTGTCCTCTGTGTGAGGATGGAGGTGCTGGCCCAGAGCCTGGCCCAGAGGAAGGCTTCAGAGGGCGGTGGATGTTGCTCTTATTGTTGTGATTTATTATCTACACGTGAGGCTGGTCACCCCGATAGGTCCTTTGGGTCCCAGAGCCGCCTTCCGGGAAGTATGTGTGGTTTGGAATCAGGTCGATCTGCTCAAATGACTCCTGATGAGGTGCTCACCCCGGTGTCCTTTCAGGCCACCTGGCGGGGGAGAAAGTAGCCCCTGTCCTTTCTGCAGTGCATGGTAGGCCCTAGACCCCAGGCTCCCTGCAGCAGGTCCAGCGGGCGCCTGGAGACTCTTTGCTGCTTGCTGGAGCTGCAGGCCCTCTGTTATCCCATGGCCATGCCCCCCGCCTGCAGTGTGTTGCCCCAGGGCCCCTGGCCCCTCAGGCAAAGGATAGGTATCCCATCTTTTCTCTCAGGGTGCAGCCCTGCCTCTCAGCCCCAGGCGGCAGGTGTCAGGGCTTTCCTGGGAGGCTCTGGTGCAGATTTGGCTCCCGTCCCTGGCCGGGCCTGCCCTCGGCTGGGGCCTGGGCTGTAGCTTTAATGATGGGGATTTTGGCTTCCCACAGAACGCAGGCCCAGCCAGCCTCCTGCACTCCAGAGCCTGCCTCCCAAAGTTCTGTCCTCCTCTGTCACTTTCTGGCCTTCTCATATTTATCCCTGTCTATTCACCCTGGGCAAATTCTCTCTGCCTCTGCCATCAGACAGGCACTTCCAGGTGTCTGGGGCTTTGTCACCCTAGGGAAACAAGGGTACTCCATAAAGTGAGACTCTGTGGGACACAGGTCCTCCTCCACAGGGGCCCAGAGGAATGAAGGACACATCCCCACCCAGCATGGGGCGCTAAGAAGAGCAGAACATCCAAAGCTGCCGCTCAGCTGTGTGACCTTGGGCAAGTCCCTTAACTTCTCTGAGCTTCTGTTTCCTCACCTCTGAAGTGAGAATAGTCATTCCATCCTTCAGGGCCAGTATGTTGATTAAATGAGATTTTAAACACTGGAAGCACCTTTGAAGCTGCAGCATGCTGGGGAATATGGGTTATGTATTAATACCTGAGTCAGGAGCCCAGGCCCTGACTAAATCGATGGACAACTGTGAGCCATCCTCACTCTCTCTTGGGTCCCCGGGGTCCTGCTCTCTCTACTGCATAAAGGATCAGTCTGAATAATGTTGCAGGATCAGTTTTAATGCTATTGCAAGGCCCTGCCAGCTCTGAAAGCCTGTGACAGACACCTGGACTTTTCCCTTCCCTGGCGGGAACCTCGAGGCCAAAGAGCCCAGCCCTGCCCAGGCTGAGGGCTCAGACCACCCCTCCAGCTGCCCCGTCCCGGTCGGCTCCTACCAGTTCCTCCCCCTGTGCTGCCCCTGCTCCCCTAACTTGGAACCTCGTCCAGAAAACTAACTGCTGTGACTCCAGTGTTTATTTGGAGACAATACAAGTCAATTGAAACTGCCGCATCAGGAGAAATATGTTCCACTTAGATCTTTAAATTAGCTCGGCGCCTGCCTTTGATGAGGCCAACTTGGGAGCAGCGTCCGCCCGCGAGCTCCACTGATCATTGGCCATTGTGGGCCATTTGCTTAATGAACAGTGTGGCCAGCAGCCAGTGGGGGGGGGGGGGCAGGGGAGCAGCCCGGCACACCTGCCCACAGGCCGCGAGGCGGGGTGGCCTCGCCGTGCCTTTGTCTTGGCCCTGGGCTTGGCAGCCCGCCTTCTGGTTGGAGAGAGCACAGGGGCAGCTCAGCTGCTACTGAGCGGAAGAAAAAGGTGGCGCCCGCCACGGATCACGAGGCTCTGCCTGTGTCCCTTGCCAAGCACGGGCCGAGCGCTCTGCAGACACTGCCTCACTGAAAACGGGAGCAACTGCAAGAGGTCAAAGCCGTTGCTCTCCCCATTTTACAGATCAGGAGACATGAGGGCCGCATCTCTCTGGCTCAGAAGCCCATGGAGGTCAGGGGAAGAGGACGGGAGGAAGGGGGCTGCAGCAGAGACTCCCTGCCGGAAATGCCAGGTCTTGGAGGCCCCACTCCTCTTCCCTTTTGTCTTGTGGCCTCCGTCCTGCGTCTTGGGAGCGGGTTCTCTGCAGCCTGAGACCACTGCTATCTCTCCTCTTCCCCTCCTGTCTCCTTCCTCTTTTTTTTTTTTTTTTAAATTTTATTTATTTATTTGACAGAGAGAGACACAGCGAGAGAGGGAACACAAGCAGGGGGAGTGGGAAAGGGAGAAGCAGGCTTCCCACGGAGTAGGGAGCCCGATGCGGGGCTCGATCCCAGGACCCTGGGATCATGACCTGAGCCGAAGGCAGACGCTTAACGACTGAGCCACCCAGGCGCCCCTCCTTCCTCTTTTCTTCTGCCTGCCCCCCCTTCGCTCCCCCTGCTCTGACATCCTGCAACCCTCAGTTTTCTGCTTTGTCCCCAGATTCCTCTATGTGGGGGGCTGTAGAGATCCATGGGAGGCCTGTGAGCCTGTCAGCCTGTAGGGCCTTCCAGCAAGGAGGCCCCTCTGCCATCTCTAATGTCGATCTCCAGATGATTCTCAAATGCTCAGATTCCCCCATGCCTTCCAGAGGTTCCGTTCACTAGCGGGGCTAGCTCTGGGAAAGTTGTTCTCCTCTCTCCTTTCTCTCCTTCCATCTTTATTCCAGGCCTTCCTCCTGTGGGGTGGGATTTAGAAGTCATGGTTGCAGCCCTTTGAGGAGCCCCTCGTCTGGGCCAGCTGTGTGTGTCCCAGGTAGAATGGGATCGGGTCCTAAGCCCCAGGGGGGCAGTGCTCAGGTTTGCTCTGATGTCCTGGGGGAGATGCAGGTCCTGAGCTGGCCTAGAGCCTCAGAACTCTTACTGCTACAGGCCCAGCTGGGGTTACTGGGAGCGAAACCTTCACCTGCAGCCAGGTACCCAGCATGTACCTGCCGGGCCAGTCACACTGCGTGGGTCCAATGCCCGAAGCAGACCAGCCCCTGGTTGGGCAGCACCCAGCAGAGATGGGCCTCCCTGGCTTCACAGGGCTCCCCCACAGGATGGGAAGCTCCTCGAGGACAGGGCCCATGCCTTCTCATCCCGGCGCCCCGTGACTCCTGTCTTGCCCGGTGAGAGCAAACCATGAATGAGTGAACAGTAGCTATTGTTAACTTGACTACTATTCAATTTTCCCTTTATTCATTTGCTCGTTCATCGTTTGCTCTTGCCAGGAATTTTCTGGTCCAGATTCTTAACATGTAATTATCTCCAGGGCCAGGACTAGGGAGAGACTAATGAGGTGCCTTGGGCACAAAATTTAAGGAGACACTCGCTCTGGAGGTCATGGGAGTGCCTGCTTATCTCCGCTCCTGAAAATAACCTTGCTGGCAGGTATTGTAATTTCCATTTCAGAGATGAGGAAATGAGGTCAGAAAGGGGCTAATTTATTTCCTCTGGTCACCTGGCTGGGAAATATGTATTCCCAGATCTGTGTGACTCCAGTGTCTTTGTTCTTCCCTCGGAATGGTCCTCAGTTTCCCTGCCTTGCCTGACCTCTGAGCAGGGCCCTGGCACGCGGGAGGGAGGGTGAGTTGCCGCCACTCACATCCTGTGTGTCCTGCCTGCTCAGCTCTCCTGTGCCCCGAGCACAGACTGACCGCCTAGGGGCTGGTCCTCTCTCCTCTGCTCAGCAGAGGACAGTGAACTTGTGCAAGTTACTTAAACTCTCAGTGCGTCCATGTCCTCATCTGTAAACAGGGACAAAATAATAGTCCCTTTTTCATGAGTTGCAGTGAGGATGCTGATGAGTAGGGATGTGTAATACACACAGCACTTAGAACAGTGCCTGCCACACAGCAAGCTGCATGAAATTGTCAGCTATTTTTAAAATTAATTAATTAATTTGAGAGCGAGAGAGAGCACATGAGTGGGGAGGGGCAGAGGGAGTTGGAGAGAGTATCTGAAGCAGGCTCCATGCCCAGCGGGGAACCCGACGCGGGGCGCAGGGCTCCATCTCAAGACCCTGAGGTCATGACCTGAGCCGAAATAAGAGTCAGATGCCCAACCAACTGAGCCATCCAGGCACCCCCATTGGCTATTATATTTAATAGCTGGGTAACCTGTTGTCACCTGATGGTGGGTGGAGTCTGCGGTGAGCCCCAAGCCCTCGGCCCACGAGCCCTCAGGGTTCGGTCCCCAGCTCCCTCTCAGGAGAGCTGGTCCTCCCCTCTTCAGGGCTGACAGTTCCTAGGCTGTCACCTCAACACCCTGGGACCTGGAATGATGGGGATGGGGATTGGTCCCTGACACCCCAGTTGCCCTCTAGCTCCCAGCAAGGGAGCAGGCTCCCTGGCTCCTTCCAGCTTGCCCGTCTCCAGAACTCCCAGGAGCTTCGGAGAGAGCGAATTCACACTTCAGTGAAAATGTGTTTCGAACAATTAGCAGGTCTTTACCGGAGGAGCCTTTGAAGTGGGAGCCCAGACCCATCTCTGTGAAGGATTTCCCCAGAACTGACAGGCTGGCAGACGCCACCGCTCAGCCCTTCTCTGAGCCCCAGGGGCTCCTGGCTCCGGGCTGGCATCCTGGGGCTCCCCCTGGGGGGTGGGGGGGCCTGTGTCCAGTCCGTGGGATTTTTCTGTCCCAAGTCTCCCAATCCACCGGCTAGGGCAGCTGAAGCCCTTGATTGTGAACTTGGAGCTCGTGCCTCCTTGAATGGTGCCTTAAACTGTGTATGTGATTATTAGTCGAATAAATATGTGGATTCCTCCAATGATTGGCCCTGCCATCTTAAGCCAGGCTCCATTTCCATGGGCAAACTGGAGACAGGGTGGGTGGGAGAGGAGTGGGCTTTCTGGTCTGTAGGGTTCTGAGCTAATTCTACTTTCCTTGGAAGGGCTCATATTGCAGTGGAATGGAGACTGTGTCCTGAGTCTGCTCCCTTATTAGCTGGCATGATCTTGAGCAAGGCGGCCAGTGCATCTCGGGTTCTCCATCTGTGAAATGGGTACGCTAATCTCTAGCATGCAGAGCAGGTGTGCAGAGGAAACGAAGTCCTAACTGGAAAGTGCTTGGCAAAATAAGTGCTCGTGACTGATTGGCTATAGGCTCTTACTACGCCTCTTCTGACCTCTTGTCACAGAGCCAGAGTGGACGACCGTTAGCTGTGGCAGGAAGGACCCTTTCGGCATCATCCCTACCACACAGAACAGGGGCAGGGGGAGGGAGGCGGGGAGAGCCCACCAGGATGGGAGCTGAAAAGGGATCCTGGCCTCACTCTCCTGCCCCAGGAGACAGCCCCCAGCCTGGGCTTCTAGGCTGCTGCTTGATTCCCTTTCTCTGACGTACCATCCATCATCATAATTGCTTCTCCCGAAAAATGAATTTGTAGTTGATTTCTTCAAAAGAGGGAATCAGCCAACAGATAAAAAGGTTGTTTTATTTAATTTGCATGAAGAGGCCGCCTGCTGCCACCCAGCTTTGCCGGCTGGGCTGCAAGGAGGACACCTGGCAGCACAGATGTATATAGGTGGGCGCGGCTTTTCCCCAGCTCGGGGTCTCCCTCCCAGAGTGCGCAGGTCCTGGCCCCAGAGAGCCGATCCTCGGTGTCCACACTGGGCTGAAATCATTCTAGCCCAAGAGATCGGCACCTGCCCCACACCTGTCATTTCAGGGGCAGGACGGGGCTTCTAGCTCTCAGAAGGCTGAAGGCCAAGAAGCCAGACACTCCTGAGGGCAAAACTCGGGAGATCAGGGGCTCGATCAAGCCAAGTCTGATGCCCATGTCAGAGGTCATTAAGTTTTCTCGGGAGAAAGGGGTATTTCAATTGCATATATGTTTGGGTCCAGTCAGGAACCCCAGGTTCCTCTCCGAGATGTAGCTCACCTGAGGCTGTTGTTTCCTCTCCAGTTCAGCAAAGACTTGGTGGTGCTCCCATATGCCCAGGGCATGGCTGATTCTCTCCAGAAGCTTCTGTGGCAGTGAGCGGGAGCTCTGTCTTCAGGAGAAATTCTTGGCAGGGGCGAGGGTCCATGGACAAGGCAGAGCCATAGCTGGAGGGTAGGACTGGGGCCAGGCAGGGAAGCCCATTGAAGAGATCTTCAGGGATTCAGAAGCTTAGGTATTCCATGGATGGGGGGTGGGGTGGAGTGTGCGTATAATTTATTGTCTAAACCCAGACACTTTTGCATGTGAAAGTGGGTTGTGTTCATAATTACTCCAAGACTGTCTTTGGCAAAGCAAACGTATAGGTTCAAGTCGACCATGTGCCAGAGGCAGTGGGGATTTAGGCCGCTGGGGCACGCTCCAAACAGCCACCAAAAAGAGCATCAGACATTTCTGGATAGAACCAGAGGGCCTCCCTGGGGTGGCCAGGGCCATAGAATGGAGGTGGGGAAGCAGCTGGGGGACAGCAGTGGGGGGTGGGTTCCATCCCCCCGGGGCTGCAGGTCAGGACAAGCCACTCGCCCTGCTCTGGCCTCCGTCCCCTCTCCCTGAGTTACTGAAGGTGCGAGGGATTCATCGTGTCTGTAATTGCTTTGCTCCTTTGTTTACTCCTATGCGAGTGCTCTTGCCTGTCCCAGGAGTCTCTGAGGACAGAGGTCCTGCCTGTCTCAGTCACTGCTGGGTCCCCAGCTCCTAGAACAGCACCTAGTATGGGTGGACGCTTGGGAAGTGGCTTGCGGCCTCGGGGGGTCTGCGAGGGCTCTCACTTGCACACCCGTCCAGGTAGGGCAAGGATGAGCGTGTCAGGGGGGCCCAGGACAGCTGTAGTGCATGCAGTTGGTACAACAGCTCCTCTTCGAGCTCCTTCTGGGTCTCTGCTGTTGGGTCGTTGTGTCCCTTTTCTGATTCACATGGAATTCTTCTAACCCCCTCCGCCCCTATAAGAAGCAGCAACATTCTGGGTGCATAATCCTGGTTGCAATTATTAAGGCAGGTTTGGGTGGGGAGGGGGCTTTCTGAGGATGGCAGTGGTTAACTCAAAAAGCATTATGAGCAGCCATGGTGGCTCACCCGGCAGGGTTGGGGTGGGGGGGAGCTCCACATACTCATCCCTGCGTCTTTTCTTCTTCCTTGAGGGTTGGGTGAGAACTCCTGCCTGAGCCTCCATCCTGCCATCTGAACCGCTCCTTTTCCTGAGTCTTCCTTCCTGTGTGGACTCTCTTCTCTGTGCTCCACTGGGCTCCAGTTCCGCCTCCTTCTCAGCTGTGATGGATCAGTCCCTGTTGCCAGTAGCAGAAGGGGTCTGTCCTCCCGGCGGCAAACACACAAAGCCCAAGTGCACGACCTTTTCTGTTGTTTTGTTTGGGAGACTTCCTTCCTTTGCGGCAGCCCTCCAGGAGAGAGGCTGCAGTTGGGACCCTTCCTTCGTCGCCCCTCAGGGACTGGGCCTCCCCCACCAGCTCCCCCCTGGGTGCACGGTCCACTTGCATGTTCCACCGTGCGTGCCGTGTGTTAGAGGGACGTGGGCCTTGATTGCAAGCGGGGGAAACACCTGAAGCATCTGGCACGTCCATAGAGGCATTTACCGGCTCATGTAGCCACATGCGGGAGGCAGGGTGGGCTCAGGCTTAGGGACAGCTGGAATCGGGGACAAGTCCATCTCTCTGCCCTCCCCCGCCCCCCACCGTCTTGCTCTGGCTCGTGAGTCCTGCATTTGCCTGAGTCAACTTTCTTCTCTCAGGTTGGCTTCTCCATCAGGTCAAGAACCATAGCCTCTGGGAACTCTAGGCTGTCCTTCGTTCAAGTGTTACGTCAAGAGAGAAATGTCTTTTCTCTCCCACCTCCTATTTGAATGTCCCCAGGAAAGGACTCCATTGACCATGCCTGGGTTGGCTGCTGACCTTTCCACCAATTTCTGCGGTCAGGCAGTTGGCTCAGGTCAGAGGACAGCAGTCCCCAGGCAGAAACAGGCCACGAGCATGGGGCCAGCTACATGGAGGATCACTGTCCTAAAAGAAGTGGCATGTGGGGGTAACGGAGACCTGGCTGGCAGGAGAACGGGGTGAGCTGGGCAGAATTATTCTAGTTTATGACAGACACAGGCGGGCCATTTTGCATCTCCTGGGCTTTCAGCAGGAGAAGAACTTTGAGAGTCAGTCCAGGCTGAAAACACATTTCTCCAGTGAACAGAAACGCAGGCACCAAGGAATTCCTGACTGACATTATCGATTCCTTCCCTGGCAGCAGCAAGGCCGGGTTTTACTATTTAATCACTTCCAATCCTTGCTTTGTGGCCAGTGATTCAGTTCAGGGCTCCGGAGGGGCTGGACAGGGCAGAAAACACCCCAGTGCTCTTTCTGGGGAAGGAAAACTGTATACCCTCATTGTCTGGCACAGAATGGGTCCTGTCTCCCTGTCCTCGCCCTCCTCCTGGTCTTGGGCTAGAGCCAGCCACAGAGGACCCAGGAGGAGGTGCCCATCCGTTTCCACTCGAGGGGGGCCACCCTCTGCTTCCTGCCCTGTCCTCCGGACTCTGCCTCGGCACTGGCTGTCCTGCAGGTGTGGACTGCCTTGGACTGGTGCTTGTCCTCTCCTACCATCCGCGAGCGTCTGGAGGGCAGAGACTAGGTCCTGCTCATTGGTTTGTCCCTAACACGTGACACAGGGCTGGGCACCCAGTCTATCCTTACAGGAATGCTCATTTATTATGTATTAGTAAAAGGATGTGTACAGGCTTGGAAGGCATGCTGGAACATTAGGTCAGCAGAGGGCCAAGATGTCTTGCGGAGACCACTCCGTGCAGCCTGACCAGCTTTTATCTGAGGGCCCTCCCGATTGACTGCATAAGAGCATTGTCCTCGAGCTAGCTTAGTTCATGTAGTGATCCTTGGGGTATTATGAATTAGCTGTGCAACTTGACTCTGCATTATAAACTTGAAGTGATAGCAGTTGGAAGACCTGCTTCCTAGAACCCCTCCCTTCCTTCCTTCCTTCCTCCCTCCCTCCCTCCCTCCTTTCCTCTCCTCCCGCTCCTCCCTTCCTCCCTCCTTCCTTTTTTTTTTTTCTTTTATTTCTGTCTCTCCCTCCTTCTCCCCTCCCCCTCCCACTCACCTTCCCCCTCCCACTCTCACCCTCCCTTCCTTCCTTCCTTGGAGTCTGACTTATCTCCTCAGCAGGACTGTCACCTCTGCAAGGGCAGGAATTGGCCCTTGATCGCCTCTGCTCGCCATCTTTACCCCAACTCTAATCTTACAGGGAAGTGAGGGGTAGGGCATGTCTCTGGGTCCTTTTTCTCTCCCAGCATTTCTGTTTCAGCGAATCACAATAAATTCAGACTGAGTGTGTTTATCTGTGAGGCCTGAGATAGTCATCTCGTGATGAGGCATAGTTCACGAGGTCTGATAACATCTGTATTTTCCGGCTTCAACTTTTGGACCTCAAAACTGAGTCCATTTCTGTCCGTGCACGTGGAGTGGAGCAAGATATCACCTCTTGCCTCCTAGATTCTCTACTTCCATTAACGTGGCCACCAATGTCCTGAGCTTCCTGGGGAGCTGATTCGTCCTGGGCTCAGTGAGCACTTGAGAGTGTGTCGCTAAGCTGTGTTCCTGTTCTGTCCTCTGCTCCAGGGATGTGGCTTCAGTGGACTCTTTTAGAGTTAGTCCATGGTTGGAGCTCGCTCAGATTCTCCATCCTATTCCCAGTGCCATCCCTCTGGCTTTGTGACATGCCTCTTCTTCCGTAACAGGTTGGGGGAAAAACAGGAAGACCCCCCGTACGTCTCTCAGCGTAGTTATAGTTTCCAGTGTAACACTGCCAGGGAAAAATCTAGAAAGGGGAAGGAATGGGGGTGCACAGGACTCCTGCACAGCTACTTCCTGACAAAGCGGTATTTCCTCTCGTTTGACTTCCCCGCTTGCGCACACACCCCCCCCCCCCCTCGGAGTCCCGCCGATTCTCACACCCCAAGCCCAAGGCCCCGTCCCCTCTCTCAGCGAGTGTGCGGATCTGGCTCCCCCCTGCCCTGCACACCGGCATGCTTCTCTCTTGCAAGCACACAAGGTAGTGTGGAAGCAGGATTCTGACCCTGGGTGAGAGTCTGTATCCAGGCATCCCGCTGTTCTTCCACTCCCCTGCCCCTCCCCAGGGTTGCCCTGGGCTTGGCGAAGCCTTCCCTTCCTTGTGCGCAGCCGGACAGATGTCCCAGAGGCCTCTGTGCCCGCCCTGCCTCAGCACCTCTGCTGTCCTTGCAGACTCCTAGGACATGGCGCTCTTTTCCTGAACACCTTCTAGAATCTCACTCATCTTCTTCCTGACTCAGATGGCCTTTTTTTCCTGCCCCTGCCGTGATGACTGTCCGGGGCCTGCCTCAGGACTATCACAGTGCTCTTCCCTCGGATGGAATGCTCTTGCATGCATCCATCTCAACTCACTCTTGTCCTTCAGGTCTCAACGTAGATGTCATGTCTTCGGATGAGCCTTCCTCCACCTCTGTCCCTTGTTCTTTTCTTCCGGAGAATTTATTACGAGTCATAATTATATGTGAAAGCTGCAAAGGTAACAGACCTCACCGAGGGCCACCTGAGGCAGTGCAGCCTCTCCTAGCCTTGTGCTAAGCTGCATGCCCCCACCACACACTGAATGTGGGGAGTGGAGCGGGAGATCCGTGTCTGTCACCCAGCACAAACCTGCGTCACTCTGTCCCCAAAGCTCTAACCCTTTGGCAACCACCACTCTCTCTTCTTCCTTCTCTCTCCTCTTGAGCTGCTGCTATCCTGCCTCCCCTTCCTGGCTCCTGTGCCTCCTTTTCTTCTCTCCCTTATCTGGAACCTTCCCTCCCAGGTCTTGATTTCCCTATCTTAATTAGAGTAACTTGGCCTTTCCTTGGTTCTTCAATCCCTTCCCTTCAATCCATTGCCCACCAGCCAAACAAAAGGTGTAAAAAAGAGCAAGAGGGTATCTAATGATTGGTTTGAATTCTGTTCCACGCACGTAGGTGTATTTGTTTGATGACCGTCACCATGAGATTAGTGCAAATTCCATACACACACACATGGCTTCATGGATGCTTTATTCACTATTCACTGCTGCACACCCAGTGCCTAATGTGGTGCCTGGCGCATAGTAGGGGGGTCAGTAAATATTGATGGAATGAATGAGTATCTTGTTTCTCTAAAGAAACTCATACTGATTTCAATTTGAATGTCCGGAGTGCTTGGGTATCGAATCCTGGGTGCTCATAGACCCATCAGACTGTCACTGTGGTTTTGTTTTTTTTTTTTTAAAGATTTTATTTATTCATTTGACAGAGAGAGAGAGAGACAGCGAGAGAGGGAACAGAAGCAGGAGGAGTGGGAGAGGGAGAAGCAGGCTTCCCGCCGAGCAGGGAGCCCGATGCGGGGCTCGATCCCAGAACCCTGGGATCATGACCTGAGCCAAAGGCAGACGCTTAACGACTGAGCCACCCAGGCGCCCCAGACTGTCACTGTGGTTTAATAAGAAAGATATTTGGTCTTTGTCCCCAGTTCTTGGCAGAGAGCTCCTACAAACTCTTAAAATCTCCTGAGTGATAAGGGTGAGATAGGAGAATCTTTTGGTCTAATAAGGTGAGTCTTGATGGGCCTTATAGATAGCTTCAGGGTGGGCACTGGTGGCCAGAAAGATCAAGCCTTGATTGGAAGCTTGGAACTTTCAGTCCCACCTCCCAAGCTCCTGGGAAGGGAGAGGGGCTGGAGAATGAGTTCAGTCATCAATGGCCAGTGATTCCATTAATCATGCCTACATAATGAAACCTCCAGAAAACCCCTAATGATGAAGTTTACAAGAAATTCCAGGTTGGCGAACGCATTGGGTGCTGGGAGAATGGTATGGTCAGAAAGAGCATGGCAGCTCCCTGTCCCTCAGCTATACCTCATCTGATGCCTCTCTTCCATTTGGCTGCTCTTGAGTTGTATCCTTTTTAATAAGCCAGTAAATGTCAGTAAACTGTCTTCCTGAGGTCTCGGAGCCCTTCTAGCAAATTGTGGAAACTGAGTGTATTTATAGCCAGTGTGTTAAAAGGTCAGGTGGCCCAGGACTTGGAATTGTCATCTAAAGTGGGGACAGCCTCGTGGGACTGAGCTGTTAACGTGTGGGGTCTAACTCTGGGTAGTTAGTGCCAGAACAGCATTGAATTGTTGGGACACCCGGTTGGTAACGGAGAATCAGAGAATGGGATGGGTAGAGAAAAAAACCCTTCAGAGTCACTGTTAGACCATGTGCACATTTTTGGGTCTTAATCTCCTGATGTAGACATTAGCACCCAGAACTCCCAACCACATGTGGATTACACTCATCCCATTCAATCAGGGGGGCCTCTGAATCTGGGATCATCTGGGGTACCTGTGGCAGCTCTGTGTCTACGAAGACAACCTCCCCTCCTCCACCTCTCCCCCATCCTCTCTCCCCTGCCCTGCCCCCACACCCAGTAAAGATGAGTGACTGAACAAGCATGAAAGATATGGAAACTTCCCTCCTGAATGATCACGCTAATGGTAAATTGATGGGATTGAATACATTCAAGTCGGAAATGATCCAAATATATGCTAATGAAGCTGAATATGCATTATTTAGACTAAAACAAACTAACTGCGAGTCAGGAAATAAAGTAGGTGAATTATTAGTTTGGCAACTCAAGAATCGGAGAACCGTTCCAGAGACAGGCAGAGGCAAGCAGGAAAATGTGGTTAATGAATTCTAAACCAATTAACCGCAAATTGATGGTGTGCTCGGAGACCCGCCACCCCCAACTCCCTCCGATTGCTTTCTGAAAATTTAAAAGGAAAATGCTGTTGCCATGCACTTTTCTTGTTTTCACTCCCTAAATGTGCTCTCCTGGAAACCTGAGTCGCAGGGAAGAAAAAAAAAGAAGAAGAAAAAAACTACAGACAGATCCTAGACATGGGAATGGGGCTATTTTGGCCACAGGGAGAGGGAAATAATGCAAATAATGCAACTCTTCTTTGTCAAAGGGAATCATCCTCAGACTGAAGAGCGGAAAGCAAGCCTCGATCAGAAGTAACTAAAGCCTGGGATGGGTGAAGAAAATGAAAGAACATACCGTCCTTGTCCAGACTAGAACAACTCAACTGTCCTGGCTGAATTCCACCCCAGGGCACAGAAGATCGCAAATGAGCGCCCCCCCCCCCCCGCCCCCTGCTCAGGACTGAGGAGTCACTAGGAAGGGGTTAGAGCACAGGAGGTGGCATCGTGCTTTCCAAAGACAGAGTCTCTACATTCCAAGGTATTTGATGGGATCATAGGAGAATCTCAGGTTCAGTTCATAAAACGTTACAGAGTTACAGCTACAGGGATCTTAGGAAGTAAGTAGCGACCAGATGGGGCCAGGGATCAGTTGGAGCCATCATGGGCTCACCATGAACTAGATCTTTGCAGCAAGGGCACCTTTGTTGATGAATGCTCTCCTGGTGGCTCTATAGAAATAGCCCCGCCCCTCGGCCACACTTCCCCTCTCGCACCCCTGCACACATCCCTGCTCTTGTTTTTGCCTTCTCCTCCCACTGGACTGGAAGCTCCGTGAGGACTGGCGCTTTGTCTGGTGCAGGGTAGGGGCTCCGTGAATATCTGTGGAATGAGTGAGACTTCCCCCTCATATCACGTTCCCCGAGTATGGCCAGGCCCTCAAGGAGGACCCACCCCCACCTACCCACCCACTTGCAGACCGAGACCCTGGAAATGAGAGCTGGAGAGCAGCCCTGGGCCCTGACTGCTCGGGGCTTGACCTCTAAGGCACACACCCCTGCCCCCTAGGAAATACAGCTCAGTGGACTTGGAATTCTCAGGTTCACAATTTCTCAGCCCCCACACTCAGAACTCCCCAGCTCTACCCAGTTGAGGAAAGGGAGGAGAAGGCCTAGTAGGGAGTTCTCTCAGCCCTGTGCCCCTTCTACTTTGCTTTGCTGCCCGTGAACTTGGAAGTCATTTGGAGAAAAGTGTAAGCCATGGGCAGGACTTCTGCTGCCGCAAGACAGCCAAAGCACACGGAGATGTCCTCCCTTTGATTGCAACAGAGTCACTCCGTTATCTGTGGGTGGACTCACAGACTGGCAGCCGAACCATGGAAAATACTGGAGGGGAGGGCAGATGTGAAAAAGAGTCAAATCGATCACCCGTCAGTAATAGCATCCTTTCAGAAGGAGCCAGATGTTCGGAGCTGTGTAGTTATCTTTAGGCCCACACTGGGTTTTGGCAACATGGCGACGTGCCCCCATCAGCACCCGTTCAGGCAGGGCGTGGACGGAGGAGGAGCAGGGAGCACGCTGATGCAGAGGCAATCCTGAGCGAGTCGCTGGGACACCTCTGCACTGAGGCCTGACACCTTGAGCAGAGTGAGGGCACCTGGCAGAGAGGTGGGGGCACGGCACGGGTGGGGGAGGGGCCGCTCGCAACCTCAAGCCCCAGAAGCTGCTGGGCTAGGTGACAGCGGCCTGTGCAAGCTGCCAGGCTGTTTAGAAAGCCAATAGCTCAGCCTGCTCAGTGACAAACCATGTTCGTGTAGGCTTTGTTCTCTATCCACACACGAAAAAGATCGCTCAGATAGAAACAGACAATGTAACAGACTGTGGAATGAACCGTAAATGTGTTTCTACATATTGGATGTGAGTGTAACTGAATCAGCTGACACTAAGTGTGTTGTTTGGCATGTTTTAGTGATTAGTGTTAGCAGTGATTTGGGGATCGCCATGACCTCTTTCCCCCTCCGTTATCCCAATACATTCATTCCAAATAGATTTATGTGCCAGGCACTGGGCTCGCGATGACGCGGGGAGCAAACAGACATGGGAACTGGCCTCAGGCATTCCCAGGGAAGCGCCCACAATGGATGTACCTGCAAGAGTGGCCAGGTGGACCCACCTCTCTACTTGTCTTCACAAATATTCAGAATGGAAGAAAAGGAGAGTGCCTTTAGGAAGCGGAGTGGATAGGCGCGAAGTGGCGGTTTAGAAAACAATAGGAATCTTATTTGAGCCAAGAAACTTCTTAATGGTGGAGGTGCCTCTGGTTATGACATGAGCATCATGGATGCTGACCCTTTGTTGGAAAGAAAGGGGCTGGGAACGTTGGCTCTGTGTCTCCTGACTTCTGACCCCAGAAGGGAAGGGACATGAACTCCAAGTGACTCTGGTACCAATGGATAAAGAAAGGCAAGGCAGGCCTTAGGAGCACCGAGGTGTCTCCTAAATCTCCTCCCCTGGTGGTGGAGAGGACTATGATACACCCAAGTCCCTCGAGCCAGAGCAGACCACGTGCTTCATTTGTTTAAGAGTGACACTCACCGAATTTCTAGAGATTGGGCACCACCCAAAACCCAGGGTCTGCTTTCTATGCCTGGAAGTTCTAATGCATGCTAAAAATTAAAACAAGAATTAGATTGTCATGTAGAAACTATTCTCGGTCAAATTAGAGTGAAAGTCGATCATGAGAAATTGTCAGCATCAGGATTCATGGTCCGTGGGCCCTTTGTGCCCTGGAGGAGAGAGGAGCCGACTGAGAGGCCAGTCGGTATGTGGGATGTTGGCCCCCAAGGAAGCCCCAAGCGTAGAACAGGTTCCTCCAGGAAAGGGAGAGAGTGATGAATCCAGGCTGTCCCAGCAAGCGTCAATGTCAGAGATGGGGCTTGTCTCAGGGGCTAGAGAAGGAAGAGCAGGCGGGGGGCAGAAGCCTCTGGAAGATCCAACTGGGACTGGACAGGATGAAGATGCAATGGATAGTCCACTCCTGAGATGTGGGTGCTGACAAGAGCAGGGTCAGCAGGTCAGCCCCAGCCAGTCAGCTGGCGAATAGGCAGGGCTCCTTGCCAGATGCCAGAGACACGGCCTCTGAGACCCGGACGGAAGGGCATGCACACGTCTCTCTATGGGAGTGAGTTGGAGAAGCTCTCGTCTGGTACCAGTGCCAGATTAGGAAGATGGCCTCTCCTCCAGATGTCTTCAGTGATCCGGCATATGGCAAAGGAAAACGCTCTTCTCCCAAGTCAAGAACAATCATTTGTGGAGTGCCAGCCCATGCTGGATGCTGAAGACAGAGTGGAGAACCAAATGGTCCTGTCAGGGGTCATTGTCGTATCCCCATGAAACTTGCCGCAAGGGAGCTAGATGATAAATAAGTAAATAAATACCCGGATGAGCACAACAGGTATTACGCACTCTGAAGGAATGAACAAGATTCACAACGAGGAAGAAGAGGTGATGAGACCTTAGAGAAGGGGTCAAAGAAGCCTCTCTGAGGAGGGTGAGGTTTGAGCTGAGGCCGGCAGAGGGATGAGGACCCGCTCATGTCTCTCTCTAGCGGGCACGGGTGCAGAGAAGGAGTTTATTTCACCAGTGAGGAACAGGCAAGGGTTTCTGTTTCCATTCAGTCTTGCTCCTCATGGAGTTTCTCTGTTTATCCTGCTTTTATTGAGGTATCTCAGGTATACTATAATAATCTGACAAATAGACTTTATAGCGAAAGAACATGCTTGCGGAAACTTGGGGCAAATACTTGGAGTCCCAACCGTTGAGTGGAGGGGAGACCCCTCAGAACTGGCTCCACCTGCCACTTGTGACTGACCAGAGGGGTGGGCTCCATGCCCAGAAGGCCATCGTCCCTGAGAACATGCTGCACAAATCCAAGCCAAGCCAGAGATACAGGCTCAGCAAGCATCTCAGGTGTCTGCGCTCAGCTCTCCCACCTACACAGGTAGCTGGCTCTACTGCCTATGTGGTTGGTAGAGCTTGGGTTCGGAGACGAGGGGGGTCTCAAGCTGTAGGTTTTGAAGAGAAAGCTCCGAGTTCCTGTCGTTCCTTAGATGGCAGTCGCAGAGTCTATTCAGAGATCAGACAAATACGCATGGGCTACCCGGGGCCCACCCCATAATGTTTCTCCCCTACCCCCACCTCCATAAAGTCTCTACTTACACCATCCCTGCCCTGGAGCCCTCTGAACCCTTGGCCCATGTGGTCAGGTCTGCGGAAAGCTCGAGGCTTTCAGTAGAGATGGGGAGCATGCCCGAAATTTCAGGCCAGTGGATGTACCTTCACATCTGGTCAGGCATGTGTGATGGACAAGGGGCACAGAGCCTGTAAGCCATGGTTTGCCACTGACTTTCCCTGTGACCCCAGACAGTGTCTTCGCTTTCATTGGCTTCCATTTCCTTACCTGTGAAATGAATTTGGACTGGCTGGCTTTCCGCTTTGACACTTAGGATTTAGGATTCCTCCCACGTTGTATCAGGATTGCCTGGTGTGACCAATAAAACGTGGTGGTCCTTATAGTCTGGGACTCCTACTGCTAGGTCATAGAAGACATTGCCATTTCCTTTGACATTGCCATTTCCTTTTTGCTCTCTTGGGTCACTTATTCTTGGGAAGCCACATCATGGGGACACTTGAGCAGCCCTGTGGATGGTCCCTATGGTGTAGAACTCAGGCCTCATGCCAGCAGCCAGCACCAAGTTGCCTGCCGCATGAGTGCGCCATCTTGGGTCTTCCAGCGTCAGTGAATCCTTCACATGACTTGACGGACATCCTGACTATGGCTCATGCAAGAACCTTAGCCAACGAAGTTGCTTCTGAATTTCCGATTTAGAGAAACTGTGTGAGATAATATTGATTGTTGTTTTAAGTTGCCAAGTTTGGGGAGCATTTCTTCCACAGCCGTAAATAATGACTATGCCATCCCTTGGAGTCCACAAAATGTGCCTCAAAGATGGAGCTTCCCAAATTCTGGTTGCTGGGGCTCTTGTCCCAGGAGATGCTCACCAACCAAAAGAACTTAAAAAGGCCTGATGTAAAGAAGCCTGTTTAGTTTTGTTTAGCCCGGAGTTCTCCAAACTCACCTGACTGTGGATACCCTTTTGTGCCTACATTTCCAGGAATTCATGCCCGGTGGAATGTGTTCTGGGAACCGCTGTTCTAGGACAAATGGAAGATTGGATGCACTAATGTACTAAAGTACTAATGTACTGTAATCTTACGTATTTGTTACCCCGGGGTCTATTTAGCTTCTGACTACATCTGACTTCATTCACTTCTCCATCATTTCATCCATCCATTCACTCATCCATCCAGCAACATTCACGGATGCCTCATCTCTGCTGGAACCCAGACTGGGTACCAGGAGTACAGAAATGCATCCTTCAGCTCCTGCCTTCAAAGGCTCACAGTCCAGTGGTTAGAGTGAGGGTTCAGATATCATCCTCCCTGATTCTGAAGCCCAGTTCTGTCCCTTACAAGCTGGATGACCTTGGGCAAGTTTCTTCACCTCTCTGATTCAGGTTTCTTCATCTATAAGTTGAAACTAATAATAATTGTATCTATCCCATAGGGAAGACTTCTAAGGATTAAGTGACCTAACATAGATGCAGCACTGATTTGGTGCCTGGCATATAGTATGTGTTGAATAAACTTGAGCTGTTTTCATTATGCTTATTATTCATTCTCTAAAGTTCAGCACAGGTGCATCTCCTCTGGGGAGCATTTTCTGACACCCGTACCAGCCAAGCTAAACAAGGTGCTCTCGTGTCTCCTTCCTTGAGAAGATCCTGCCCTTAGTTCCATCAGAGCATTTTCCTCTTGCATAACTGGGGACAGTGAGGGGCCTGTTATGGCCAAAGCAGAGGGTATAAGGGAGTGAGGCTGAAGAGGGGGTGGTTTGGGGTATTTTTTCCCCCAGGGTGAAGTCTAGGCTGGATTCCCTGGGTGATGGGAAACCGGGGAGGGGGGCTGTTGGGGAAAAGGGTGTGGCCAGTTGGTCCTCCATCCCCAGGCCTGGCTCAGCCTGCCAATGGAACGATGTCTCGCAAGGCTGCCCCTACACTTACGTGAGCAGAATGTTAGACTGAGACCTGGGTTGGTAGCCTGTGGTTTTGCCTGGCAGGGGGTGACCTCATCGCGCCCGCCACCCCATGGCTCCACCACTGTTGTTCAGACACATCTGGAATACCAAGGAACACCCTTCTTTGTTCACCTGGGGAGCCACAGCGAAAAGTCTGAGTGATGAGAGGGAATCTGCTTTGGCCCCTGGGGCCTGCATCCCTGGGATGGAAGGAGCTGTGAGCTAGACCATGATGTTGGAGTTTCTCATCTGTTCCAGCGGCATTACCCACTCAGAGGGGTTTTTGCCGAGAACAGCTGGTGAATTCACCTCAGTGTCTGCTTTCCCCAGCCCTTGCCTCCACTCACTCACCTCTTCCTTTCCCTCCCCACCCCCCAAAACGGGTGGCTGTCTCTCCACTGAGCCACAGCTCTGACAGTCTCAGGGTGACTCTGAGGCCTTTCCGGACTCCAGAGGCAGTTTCCAACCAGCAGCCAGCCTCGGAGGTGCCCGAACCTGCCTTCAGCCCACTGGCTCTGAGTAGGACAGTGGCCGTGTGCCGGCAGCTTCAGGGGTTCCAGGCGGGGCCTGGCGCCCCCACCTCTTCTCTCTCTCTCTCTCTCTCTCTCTCTCTCTCTCTCTCTCTCTATCTCGTACACACGATTCCGGAGGCAGAATGCTAGACAATCTCTTTTTCTTCCCAAATCCGCGAAATCAGGAACCAGAGGGCAAACTGGGGCTATGGGTCTCCAATTATCTCTCTCCCCCTGCCTCTCAGGGAGCCTCACACTCTCCCCCTCGGCTCGAAGCAGTCAACAGCCTCTCGGAACCTGTTGAAATCTATTACCGACCTTTGGTCTCATCACCACAAACGCGCTTTCTGCAGCGAGGGGGTGGATTAAACAGAAATGAATTGGCCGATGGAGGCTTTACGACCCTCTCTGTTCTCGCTTCCCATTTTCCCCCTTCTCTCTCTCTCTCTTTCTCGATCTCACTCTTTTTTACAGAAAGCCAGCTGGGCAGAGCCAAGACAAGGTGACAGGGCCCAAATGGACTGAGGTCACAAACACCTGCACGAAATTCGCCTTGTTCGTCTTGCAACTAGGGCACCAGCAGCTCCTCGGCACGGGGCCTGTTAGTGCTAAATTCATCGCGTCTGGCAAAAAAGAAAATAAAACAAAATGAAAAGCCCATAAAGTCGAACCGTTAAATATTTAGGGCTCGTGATGAACAGCATGTCATAATATTTGTTGAATTGCATTTGCTATTCAATGCATCCTTTCCACTTAAGGCCCCAGTTTGGGGAGGTAGAAGGAGAAAACCAGAAGAATTGGGTTGTGTCAAAAACGAAACGTGGGCTTTAATTTAACCTCAGAAGACAAATCTCTCTGTCTGCTGCTCCTGGGCTGAGTGGCTGTTAGCACTCTTGAAAGGGGGTCTTTGCCTCCCCGGAGCCTGTCTATTGGTGTTCACACACAGCTCTGTGTGTAATTAGCAGATGCTCTTCGGCGTTCGACTTAAATTATCAAATGTCAGGACATGACACTTTATTTGTGTATGTTTTCCTTGCTTAGCAATTCAGGCGGTACCTGGGGAAGGGAGATGTGTCGGCTCAGCTCTAGCTAGGAGCTCCTCCTTGCAGCTCTGCGTCTGGGAGTCGGCTCTTACAGGTTTGCTTCTTTGGCTTATGACCTCTTTTCACACAGATTCCCCAGGAGAACCCATACAGACTCTGTTCCTTACCTCATCAGAGGGAGGGTTAATAAGATCTTTTCTTGAGAACAAAAAGTAGGCGTGAATGTAAGAACTTGGGGAGTCTGAGAGGTGGGGAGTCCCTGGCTCTGGCCTGGGAAATAATAGTAGATTCCTTCTTGACAGGCCTGGGAGATCCTGTTAAATAGAAGGGGGTGGCAAGAAGATGGCAATGGGAGAGAGGGAAGGAAGGAGGAGCCGCAAGTATGTACATTGCATGTATATTACCAAGTTCACCTGAAGCCCATACCAGGACCACCCTCACTCCCGCTCTGTGGTACTAACCATCCAGTTGGGGAGTTTGGCCTACTCACCGGGCTTGCCTTTCTGTCAGGAGCCCAAAGGGCCAGGGTAGAGGCCAGAGTTGGATCTTCCTAAAGTAAAAGTAGGGCCCCAGGAATGTTTGGGGCTGGCCCTAGGAATCACTGTGATCTCAGGAATCCACAAGAAATGGTCTTAAAGGGGCATCTGGGTGGCTCAGTCGTTAAGCGTCTGCCTTCCACTCAGGTCATGATCCAGGCATCCTGGCATCCTGGGATCGAGCTCCGTATCGCAGGGAGCCTGCTTCTCCCTCTCCAGCTGCCCCTCCCCCCGCTTGTGTTCTCTCTCTCTCACTGTCTCTGTCAAATAAATAAATAAATAAAATCTTAAAAAAAAAAAAAGAAATGGTCTTAAAGATCTCTGCCCAGGGCGCCTGGGTGGCTCAGTTGGTTAAGCGACTGCTTTCGGCTCGGGTCATGATCCTGGAGTCCCGGGATCAAGTCCCACATCCCTGCTCGGCAGGGAGCCTGCTTCTCCCTCTGACCCTCCCCCCTCTCATGTGCTCTCTCTCCCTCATTCTCTCTGTCTCAAATAAATAAATAAAATCTTTAAAAAAAAAAAAAAAAGATCTCTGCCCAATGATTATCGAAATCATTGTGCAGTGACCTTGGAAATCAGAGTAGAGATCTGGTGAATCAGAGCCTGATGGCTCCCGGAGGGGGTGTTCAAGAGCCTGGAGGCAGCAGGTCAGGCCCCAGTGCCTAAGTGGGCCAGGCCAATGAGGGGCTGAGACTGTGGACGATGCTTGGGGTTCCCTAGCCAGGCTTCGGCCACACCAGCACTGAACACCCTTTTCCTCCCCTGGGCTACTAGGACTCCAATAACCTTTTGCTAAGCTTCCCAGAGCTCTGGAGACATCCAGAGCCCAAAGCTGAGCCCTGCCCATCTGTCACCAGGCTCTTGTGCCGGGCTTGGCCTGTGGTAGTGACCACACTGGCTACTCCCTCAGCAGAGCCCCAGCCTCCACTCTGCAAGGCCAGGCTGAAGCTGAGCTCCCAATTTCAGCAGGCTTGTTTGTTTCCATACAACATCTGGGGCTTACTGCCACCATCTGGACTTGCTCCCAATCAAAGCCCACTCTTTCTTGCTAGCTGCCAGTGCTGTTCCCGACATCAGCCAGGTCTCCCAGCCAGAAGCTGGACAGCTTGTGGGCGAAGGGCTCAGAGGGCATGAACTAGCTCTCTAGAGCAGTGTGTCCAGGCCCCTGGGGAGCATTGAGGCAGAGGGTTGTGCTGTGTGTGTTTGTGTGCATGTGCATGTGTGCACGCAAGTATGTTTCTTTTGATGCACATGTGTGAATCCAAGTTCGCCTCTGTGTGCCTCTGTATCCGAGTCTATGTGTACGGGTCTGCCTTTGAACAGGCAGGTGTGTATCAGTGTAGTGAATGGTAAGAGCACTAGCTCTGGAGTTGGCCTGCTGGAGCCTTAATTTTATCATCTGAAAAATAGGTGTGTGATCATGCTTATAACTGAGGGGTTGTCAGGAGACCCAAAGAGGATAGTGCATATTCATTGCTTGCAAACAACGTTCAGAGGAGGTGCTCAGTACCTATGGTGTTACCTTACTACCCTGAGAATGTGGGTTTGTGTGTGCGTGTCTACATGTGTGTATCTCTCTGTGGACTGGCGGTACGTGTGCCTCTAGGTCTCTGTATGTGTCTGGGGGATGTCTGTGTGGACGTTTGTATCTGTGTGTTGGCATGCTGTGCCCCGTGCGAGGTGTGTGCATGTGTGCTCCAGATCCAGGCGCCTACTAAATATTTGTTTTGCGGGGCCCTGGGGAGTGCAGTTGGCAGAGCTGCCAGCGCTGCGTGCAGTGTTTCTGACAGCTCGAGCGCGGCCTCCAAGAAGTGGAACTTTCTCAGGGTAAACAGCTAATGATACCGCGATGCCAGGGCTGACCCCCTTTGGCGGGCCTCCTTGCATGCTGGGAGTCATTAGGAGGCTTTGGGCTGGCACCTCCCTCCCGCTCCCCCAGCATAGCACCTGGCGGCTGGGTGAGTGATACGATAGTGGGGCTCAGGACCCAACCCACACCCTCACCACCACCCACCCTCCCCACAGCGGGCAGGCTAACAATGGAGGAGAAAAACAACTTCTCTTAGCCAATCTCCCCCATTCAGTCATCAGCACCTTGGAGAGCTCCTGGAGCTTCTGGGGAGGAGGGGCGGGAGAGGCTCAGAACCAGCCCAGGCTTTAGTTCCCATGCAGCCAGGACTGGGGCTGTGGGACTCCAGCCGCTCCAGGTCTCCGGATGAACGGAAGCCCTCATAGGGATGTGACTGCCTGGTTAATTTATACAAAACCTCACTCTTGTCTGAATTGGGCCATAGCCTCTGAGAACTCCTGAAACCCTGGCATGAAACCTATTTCATTGATGAGAAAAGTGGCCCTTGATCCTCCACCCCAGCAGTGCCCTCCCTGCCCCTCATCCCCAGTGCTATTTCTGAAATGTGCCCAAGCTGCCTGTGCCCAGTACTCACCCTCCTGTCTGTGCATGACTATGATAGGGCTTCACCTTTTATTCGGCTGTGTGTGCACAGCTGTGTGCACCCACTCAGGGAGCTCTGAGTATGTATGTGTCTGTGTGCACACTTGCTTGTGTGTGTGGGTACTGGATGCAGACAGGTGCCCAAATGGGGCCACCAGGGCGTGTGTGTACGTGTATGGATATGCATGTGCATGTCACCAGCTGCACAGACACAAGAGTGCCTTTTTGTGCTTGTGTCAAAAAAGGAGTTTTCCAAAAGCCACGCGAGGGCTGGGCTATCCAGACACACCCCAAGGGGCTCAGCTCCCCACTTAGGTTATCTGCTGAGGGTGAGGACAAGGTGAACATTGAGATTGATTCTAGAAGGCTGTGATGCGAGAGAAGCCGAGCTGGGAGAGAACACTGAAGACTTTCATCCTCCTCCCCAATTGACAGATGAGGAAACTGAGGCCCTACCAAGAAGTTGGCTTCTGGGAAGTCTGCAGGGGCAGAGCTGGAGCCACATCCTGTGGTCCTGCTTCCTGGGCAGTGTTCTCCATCTTTTTGCCACCCCCACCCCCCCACCCCGCCCTGGGAGTGGCCCACTGCTTCTGACTTGAGCCCTCTCCGAGGCTCCAGGAAATCAGGGATCAGAGTCCAGATTGCTCGGGTCTCCTGTCAGGTCGGAGGAAGCCCTCGTGGATCTCTTCCCTCTGCACTGCCCCTGTGCCAATCAGTGGAGGTCCCTTTAACAGATGGATCAGGCCTCCCCCGCCCAACACCCCCTGTTGCTGCTGCTGAAGAGAGAGAACCTTTCCAGACAGCCCCTGTCTGTGTTTCATTACAAAGACGCAGCCATATTCCATTAATTCCTCATTTGCTGTGGGCAAAGCGCTGATACGTACATTTTTACCTGGGGTGGTTTTAATCAGTTAATTTAACCAGAAACATTAATAATGTATTTCTTTGCCACTCGACTGCCCATCTGTTGAACAACTTACCTGTTGGAGAGCTATGTCACCTCCCGTGACTCAGAGCCCTCATCTGCCCAGGAACAAGATGAGATTCTGCATATTTCATGGCTTTGCAGACCAAGGGTGAGGGCCAGGGATGCTGCTCCCTGCCTGCCATGGGCTCCCAGGCTGCGGTGGCAGCATGGCCTTCCTCTCCCCCAGGCTCCAGACCAACGCCATCTCTCTGCCTTTGATCATCGCCTTGTTGGGAGATTCTGGGCAACAGGAGAGGTTGGATCCCAGCTTACTGTTGGGGAGTGTGTGCTGGGAGACGCCAGCAGACAGATCTGAGCTTTTGAGTGCAGCTTAGCTGCTCCCTGGGCAAGCAGCTGCACCTCCTGAGCCTCAGTTTTCTCATCCCCCTCTTGGATCTGTTGGAAGGAGTCAGTGGGGAAGTCTGTGTGAAGATCAGGCACAGGGCCAGGCTTCGAGTGGGTGCTCCTTATAAGCAGGTTTCCTCCTTTGAGGCTAAATAAGCCCAGGGCCCCATATCATCAGGGCCAATCCCAAGGAGGCTGAAAGTCTGAATTACCTTGGGGGAGTCCGGGGTGCTCTTCAGATCAAGTACCCTCCTGGCTGGGAGGGAAGGAGAGGAGCCAATCAGAGCCCCTGTGGGGCCTGCTGTTAAGCACTTAGGTACTGGGTCTTGGGACGTTCCAGGAGGAGGCTGGAGCAATTGAGGCAGCAGTGCAACCTTAGATGCTTGGGGATGCTGCTTGGCTGATGTCAGGGGGTGCCAGCCATAGGACAGACCCACCCCCTGACCTCCCCGAAATCGTAGCTTTCCTGGGTTCACCACTTTCTCCTTCTTCCTCAGAAACCATGAAGCAGCCAGAACTCTGGGTGCATTGCCCCACTTCTGAACCTGCTTCTCAGAGATGGACACTCAGCCAGCTCAGGTCTGTGTCCTGTCTTTCCACAGTCATGGGGATCCCTAGGGTGGCAGAGCCACTGTGTTCCCTGCTGGTGGGGTCCCAGTGCATACCCACTGCCTGACCATCCAGCTCTCGCCCTCAGCCTGGTGCCGTGAACACAGGCCTCACCCTCTACAGGGCCCTGGTGAGCAACAGAAAAGCAAAGCACGTTTGTCTCTACCTAAGGGCTCTAGAAGGACCCTGACCTCACTCCAAGAGGCAAGAGTGGGCAGATGTCAGGGAGAAGCAGAAGAGGGGTGGGTTGGGGGGTGGACACTGGTCCCAGGTGACCAGAGAGATTTGTCCCTGGGGGTCTGGAGGGGCCAGAGCAGGTGGGATTACCCTCAGGAGCAGCAGAGCTAGGTCTCCAGAACTTTCCTTCTTGCTTCCGTCTGCTTTGATTTCATCAATTCTATAACACCACTGAATGTAAGATGCATAATTTTATGTACTTCCCTAAGAAAGAAAAAATCGCCACCAATTAAGCTGTGACACAGTGCTTTCTTATCATCTATTGCAAACCCATCTCCATTTCATGGATGTTAAAACGTGGAGGAATAAAATGTGATAAAATGTGTGAGTGGGAATGAGTGAAATACGGTAATAAAATCAACACCCACTGCTGTTTATCCGAGGTTTTCCAAGCAGTAGCTTCTCTGCCGAGGGGAGACCAGCAGCACCTTGCTCCAACCTCACAGACCCTGGGACCCGCACTAGCTAGCATTCAGAGAGGTTAAGCAATGTTACAAGGTCGCAGATGGTCCTAATAATGAAGAATATTTGACTATGCTTATGTACTAGTAAGATCCCCCTGGGAATCTGTAGGAAGGACTTGGGAGACACACACAGCTCCACGGGCTTGCCTGCGGTTTGGGCCTGTTGGTGGCAGAGCCTCTGGGTTTGACTGACAGCTCCGCCGTCCTATTATCAGCTGGCAGGGGCGGAGCTCCAACCCTGCTCCCATCGCCTCCAGGCTGTGCTCCTAACCACTAGACTTCACTGCCTCTTTTCAAGAGCAGAGGGTGCCAGAGGGGGTGGTTCTGCGTCGGAGTACACCTCCTCGGGACTCAGCCTCTCTCTGGCCTCCCAGTGCCCTGGAGGCTGCTCCCCCCGCCCCACCCCAGAATGGGCATTTGCTTCCCTTCCCCCCCACCCCGCCCCCACTGCCTGGCCGACAGAGGGAGAGTCCCAGCTCTCCGGCCTCCCTCAGAATCCAGAGGGGGGAGGGGGCAGCCGGCAGGCGGAGATGAGGCAGAAACGGGGAGAGCGAGAGCTGCTGTTGAAAACTCATAAATTGGTCCCAGAGAGAAATGGAGCCTCTTTTTTGCCCATCAGCTCCCTTCTCCAACCATTACCAGGCAAGCAGCATGAGGGCCTTGGTTGGAGCAAAACTCAGGCATGGGTGTGGGGAATGGCTTCGGGGCAGCCAGGGCTCCCTTTTAGAAGGCCACAGAGACTCCGAGGGCCAGCCTGGGCTCATCCTCCTCAGGGAACTGGCCTGGAGCTGGGGACACTTGACCCCAGGTAACCTCAGGTGAATGGGAGGGCCCAGACCCACCCGGCACAAGGAGAAGGGGCAGGTGCTACATGGATAGACCCAGGGTGCTGAGGGGCCCAAAATCTGTCCCAAGAGCAGTTGGCAGCTCCTGAGGAGCCGGCATGGGCAGACGGTGGCTGGCTTAGGGATGGCAAGTTCAGGAGCGGGGCTTATTCCAAGGCTCAGGCAGAGAGCAGCAGGGAAGGAGAACCAGTGGCCGCAAGGGGCATCCACTGCGTGCCAGGCACAGGGCCAAGGGCTATATGTACATTATCTCCTCTAACTTGCCCCGTAGCACTGGGAGGCAAGATTCCCATTTCACAGATGTAAAAACTGATAGGCAGAGGAGCCACTAGTGAGTGGCTGAGCTGGGATGTAACTGCGCCCAGTAATCTGACTGCAGACTGCCGTGGTCTTGTCCTTCTAGGGACACTGAGGCCTTCAGTAAGGGAGGGCAGGGCAAGATGAGCTCCCAGAGCTGGGGTGCACATCAGCACAGATGAGCTTCAGGGGCTAGGGCGCTACAACTCCTTAATTCCCTCCCGGCACTGTTCAGCCATGCTTCTAGGCCTGTGACAGGGTTCAGCAGGGTGTAGTGGGCGGCAGTGCAGGGGCTGGGGACATAGGCCTTGCCTTTGAGAACTGGGAGCCAAGCAGCCTCCCCTGGGTGTCCCTCTGCGGCCTGCCTGCTGATGCTGATGCTGATGCTGGAGCTGGCTGTCTGCCTAGAGGGGATGCTCAGTCCTTTTCCTCCCTCCTGAAGATGAGGATGCTCCCCAGCAGCAGTCTGCCCACAAGACTTTCCAGCCCTCCACTGTTGGGCTCCCTGCCTGGCCCAGCGCCGGCGGGGAGATGCTGTGGAGATCCATCATCATGGTGTGTCAGCTATGAGCTGAGCACAGCAGTGCTGGAGAGAGGAGCGGCAGGCCTTTCTGAGACAGGGACTGAGAAAAACATGCCAGGGAGGAGATGGCCTGGCAGGCGGGGGCCTGGGCAGGACCACACCAGCCTCTGCCCCCTTGGTGAAATCACCAGGCTCTTTCATACTTGCTCTGCTCCTGCTGTTCCTCTGCCCGGTCCATCTGCCTCTACTCACTCTTCAAGGAACAGCTTGCTCCTGGTCATTTTCATTCTTACGCACTGTGTACTTCCCACAACAGAGCAGTCATCACCCTTCTGGTTATTGATTTATTTATTTGATCCTTTCCCCCTTTAGTCTCTGAGCAACACAGGGAGACAACGAACTTATCCATTCTTAGGTTCCCCCCACACTAAGATAGCAGTGAACCTCCCTAGGAGAGCCAGAAAAATCAGTCCCCCTGAAAGCACCCTGTTTCCTCCTTTCCCAGCTCTTATGACAAAATTGGCACCTCAAAGGCAGGGAACTTGTTTGCTTAGACCAGCACTGTCTCCCCAGTGCTTAGAATGGCCCTTTACAACGTAGCAGGTATGCAGTGACTGCCAAAGATGGGGCCTTTCTTCCCACCCACTCAGTATCTGGGCCCCGCGCTGGGCCCTGGACAACACATCCCCTGAAGGCCATGCCGTCCAGTCGGGGGACCAACATGGAAGCAGTGACGAAGGTTGAACCAGTCAGTGTGGTGTATGGGGAGGGTCTACCTGGCCACACCTGGGTTGCAGGTGTGAACTGCAGAGAAGTCCCACTCCCTCTGAACCTCCCTTTCCTCCTTAGTAACATAGTGAGAATCTAATATTTAGGGATGTTGACTAAACAGGAGGATGCTCATAAAGCCTTTGGCCCAGGACATGGTGCATGAGAAGGATCGAGTACTTTGTCACCATTAATAAGAGGCATAGGCATAAAGATGTGGGCGTGGCTGAGAAAGCGTCTGATGGGGCTAAACCACACATTGCGGAGAGAGGTTTAGCGGGAGATAAAGTGGGTGCAACGATAGATGGGGCCAGGTTTATGAAGACATTTGAAAATCAGAACAAAAACCGGGGCCCTGAGCCTTGGGCAGGTGGAAGCTACGGAGGGCGTGAGGCAGAGCACCAGCACTATTGAGTTCGGGCTTTGGGGTCCACGGGGCAGATGCAAGGAGGGGCAGATACAAGGATGAGAGAGGGGAGGGGAGGGGAGGGAGACCTGGGGAGGCTGGTGCCCTGGTGTAGGGCTTGAGGTGGCAGGTGGCACCAGACATAGCCATGACAGACCCCAGAGTCATCTGGGGGCCGCAGGGTGAGGAGGGGCTTGGGGTGGGAGGTGAAGACGCCCCTGAAGGACACTGATGCCCTTCCCTGAGATGGGAAGCCCAGCAGAAGAGCAGGATTGGGGAGAAAATGCTATATTAGATTTTAGCGATGTCGGCTTAGTGCTGTCGTGGAGGGCCTGAAGGTACCTCACAGGACAGAGAGCCTTACCCCGACAGAAGACTGCTCGTCATCCACAGCCCAGAGGCTACCAGCCTCTCAGCAAATGTGACATGTGTTTGGGATCAGTGTGGAACACCCCTCTCCTGGGTGAGGACGATAGGCAGCCCACCCTGGCATGAACATGGAAGGGAGCATTTACTTGATCTTTTTTGGCAAACGAGTCCACCGTTTTATTCTCATGGCCTAATTCCCTCTGCTTGGAAATACTTGAAGTTTGTTGTTGCTGTTAATTATAACCTTATAAGGCAATGAAAGAATGAGTGGGAAATGACTGAACCCATAGTGTAGAATGAGAACCGCACACAATTTCCTCAATAGTTAAACATCCATCTAGCACCACGAAGCTACAGACTTAAGCACCCTGTAGGCGATGGTGTTAACCTTTCTCAGATGAGGCTTGGGGAGGAGATTCCAGCTTGGCTCTGAGCTAGATGCTCTATTTTATCACCTGTGAGCTATTTGCCATCTGAGGCTCCTGACTCAAACCAGAGCAGAGCATTAAGTTCTGGATCTGCAGCAGCTGTATGATTTTGGACAAATCGCGGACTTCTCTGAGCATCCATTTCCTCCTCTGAAAAAAACAAAGTGAGAATAAGAGAAGAATCCCTGTCATGGGGTTGTTGTGAGGATTAAGTGAGCTAATGAGTGGAGAAGGCGGAGAACACAGGCTCAGGAGCCGTTAGTGATTCTCCTTCCAGTTAGTACAGCTCCTGAACTGCTTTTCCTCCCCCAGCTAATCCACACCAGATGGTTATGCAGAAACTTCTGTCTCTGCAATTGTTCAAAGTGCGGGGTTTCGTCGATGGTGTCTTTAAACCTTTATTTTTAAAATTCAAGCCCATTTTCTCCAAGACTGCTGACGGTCCATGCAGATTTCAAGTTTGCAACTTTGCTCCCCTTCTCGAAGGCACCTGCTGTCCTGCCTGTTCTAAACTGCCTTGGGCTTTCAGAGTGGCTGTGACCAGAGGGGATGATGCATCTTTCTGGCTTTTGGCAAGAAGTGCCCAGCTTTCTGATCCGGATGCTCCTATCTGCCGTCTCCCGCACCACTTCAAAGCCCCAGATTACATTCTGACTTTGTGTGGTGTCCCCTTCTGCCACTGAAGCAGCAGCCCTCCTTGAAAGCCTCTGTCCACGTGTTACCTCCCTGGGGTGTTGTTGGTCAGTCACATGATGCTTGCTTATACTTATAAGTTTCACAGACATTCAGTTACAGCTGATATTTTACCAAGTGCCTACTCTGTGGCAGGCACTGGAGAGGATGTGAGAAACCAGCTCCCTAGGCTCAAAGAGCTGATGTTCTTGTGGTAGCTGACGATCAACTAGATGACAAATTCTGGAGACCATTTCAACTTGCGTTAAGAGCTTTGGGAAAATAAACAAGGTAGAGGTCCCCTTACCCTTGCGGTGCTGTATAGCAGTGCCTGACACACGGGAGGTGCTCCCTGAGTGTTGGATGAAAGGAAGGGAGGAGTAGCTGAGCGTCTCTATCAGCAGAGTCGGTGGGGAGCAAGGTCACTTGGATTTTCTTTGTGCGAGCCTGGGATTTCTTTGTACAAGCCTAGAGCTTGTGAAAGATGCAAGCAGCCTCATTCGCTAATGATCATAATTAAGCCAGAATCTCTTATTTCAGCCCCTCAGGGAGAGAGGCACAAAGCATGGGGCTGGTGAGTTGGCCCCCTGTGCTTCTCTCCCTGCTGTGTCCCTGCCCGGGTGAGATGTGTGCCCACACCTGCCCAGGTATGCTTGCACACAGCCACATGCTGATGGGCCTGGCAGGGTAGTCGCACCTCGAAGCTCTGTTAAAACAACCAGTCACTAGTGTCCCAGAATCAATCCAGGAAGAAACAAAATGTGTCACACGGGGGCCCTGGTGTTAAGTAGATCCAAAACCTTCAGTGTCATACTTTGTCATGCTTTCTTCATTCTTTCTGTGTGTCTGTGGGGCTCGCAGCTGGGGACCAGGTATGTGGGGCAGACTGAGATGTGAAGGCTCGGGCTCTGGGCCTCAAATAGCTCACACCTCAGAAGGGGGAAAAAAAAGACCACTTTTGCCCAAAGCCCTGTAATGCAGCGATTCCCAAAGTGTGTTTTCAGTGAGATGCTCTGCCAAAAAAGGTTCCCACGGCTGTCAAGTAAGTTTGGGGAATGTTGCTTATGCTACCCCCATCTCCGAGCCTGCACATGAGCAGAATAAATGCCCAGAAAAGTCCTGCAGAGAAGGAATCTACTTGACCTCGCTGAACTTCTGGTTTCCCAAACATACGGGAGACTCTAGCCTCCCCGCACGCGGATGGCAGTTTCCTGATATCACTGAAATAGCAGGGATAAAATTTGCCTTCCAACCAGGCCCGAAGTGCCCATCCTCCACCCAGTGCACACAGTAGCTGTGGTCAGAACCTGGGCAGGGGGAGAGAGAGAGGATGAAAGGAAGTCCAGGCTCTCACGCTGTCCACGCATCCTGGGGCTGTTGCCTGCCCCCCGCCCCACACCTGCCGTGAGCAGGGAGCTATTGGAGGGATCAGAGGGACACCAGGGCAAAGCGGTGCTGTACCATCTACTTCCGGGAGGCCAGAGGAAAGTCACCAGCCAAGAGCGCAGAGGAGGTCAGGGTCTGTGAGCACGAAGTGGACCTGGAATTGCTCTGGCAGCATTTAGGTAGAGTTTGGGGTGGGGTGGGGGGCTATAGGGTAGGTGGGCTGAGGGCAGACAACTTCAGTGGATTCGGACCAATGATGAAGTGTACTGGTATTTTCAGCATCTGCGGGTCCTCTCTTTGAGAGCTCCTACCTGGGAGAGGTGTGCCCAGGAGGCCCAGCAGGGAGAGCTCCTCCCAGAGTCGGGGGCCTGGCACGTGCGTGTGTGCATGTGTGTGTGTGTGAGCTAATGAAAACAGCATGCGCTCTTGCTGCACCCAGCCCCTGTCACTCCACCAGTGCTGTCAGAGAAGAAACAAAACAAAACAGAGAAGTGGAAGTTGATTCTATAATTAGTGCAGTTTCTTCACTGTTCATTCAGGATCTCCAGAGATCAATTAGCTTGCTTTTAAGCTAAAAGGCTTCTGAATAAGTATTTAACCTGCGGAGCAATTGATATTTAAAACAGATGAGGATGGGAGTAATAATGCAGAACGGGCTGCTCCTGTCTCCTCCACTAATTTTCCGGCTTCCGTGCCTCCGGCCCCTCACCTCTGCCCACTCCACATCCGTTGTGGCCATCAGTGGGGCCTCCTGGCCTTCTGAGGGCTGGGCTGTGCGTGGGCAGGCTGGCCCTGAGGGGCTGCTGGAGGCAGGGCTGTTGTTCACATGCTGACACCGTGGAGCAGGTGGCCCGGGGGTGGGGAGATGAGCCCCAGTTAAGGCTGGCCCGCCCCCAGCGTGGGGGAGAGCCGGGTCCTCTCTCTCCTGCCACCAGCCGTGCTGCCAGGCACACGGCGCCTCGCCCTCCAGGCGGGGGGCAGGGGGCTGCAAGCGTGCTTCCTGAGAACACCTCAGCGGAAGCTTCCTCGTCTAGTAAGAGCCAGCCGCTGCGAGGCTGGGGTGGGGGCAGCTTGGAAACTGCAGGAGCCGGTTTCCTCCTGGCTGAGCATCTTTTGGCAGGTGGTCTGAGGATATTTGTGTGCTTTTTGTTTTGTCACTGGCATTAACATCCTGAACTGGAATTAACTTTTTAGAACAAACTGTATGTGTGTGTGTGTGTGTGTGTGTGTGATGTGCATTGATAAATGCATTTATTTAACAAATGGGTCTTGACATCCTCTCTGTGCTAGATAGTGTGTTGGGCACTGCATGAGGGAAAGAGATGCCAGGATGGCTAAGGTGTGTCCCCACCTTCCTGATGACCACAGCCTAATGGGGGAGGGGGGCACCCGATGCATCATAACACGTGTGAGCCTACAGAGGATGAATTCAGAGCTCAGGGAAGATGTCTTAGTCAGGGACCCCAAAAGCAGACCCGACAAGGGTTCTGGTTCTGGGGGTGATCCCAGGCAGGTGGTGCTGGACAGGGAAGCAAGTCAGGGAGGGAGGAAAGGCAGTGAAGGTGTGCCCGCCAGTGGGCTACACTGCAGATGTCTGGGGCTCCACCCCACTGGGCTCTTTGAGGAACTGTAGATCATACCCCAGAATTGTGCCTCCAGGGGGCAAGGAAATGAGTTCACCCATCTACTCCCTTCCTCCTGGGCAGAGGTTCTGCGGAGTTCCTAACTCCCTGGCTCTTGTGGCCTGTGCTGGCCGTGCCTGCACCATTGCCAGAGAATGTTCTAGATACAGAAAGCCCAGGCCATGCAGAGGACGTGTCTAAGGGTGGGCCCTGGGTGAGACTGGGGCATAAGGACAGTGTCTGCGACACAGGCTGAGAAGAGAAGTGCGGGAGCTGGGTTTGGAGGAATGGAAGAGAGGAAGAAGGAAAGCGGATGCAGGTGGAGGAAAAGCATGCTTGAAGGGACAGGCGTGGATGGGCCAGCGAGCACTGCCATGTGGGTGGGGGACGTGTTGTGTAGAGGAGCTGAGGCTGGGGGAGGTCGGGCTGGACCAGGAAGGGTCAGCAGAAGGCTGGTCCTTCTGCAGTGGGCATGGGTGTGTGACAGTGGGCTGCGTCATGGCTCTGCCCCTCTAGGAGGTGGGCCAGCCCCGCCAGTGTCTCAAGGATTCTAGATCTTCATTCCTTCAGCCCTCTGGCAAGGACACTCACTCCTGGCTGCACCCCTCTGCAGCAGCCCCCTTGCCAGCCCTGTCCCCAGCAGCCCTAGGTCCTGCTCCTCTGCCTGATGACAGCCCATTGGTCATCAGGCTCTCTGGGCAGCACTGGAGCCTCCAGCCATCCTCCCGACACGGTCGATTCTGCAATATTTGACTTGCATGTCCCTGAGTCGTACAGACAAAGCTCCACATATCACCAGATCAATTAAAACAACTGCCACCAGGCCCCAGAACTCAAATCAGGAGCCCCTCCCCTGGGGCCCCACGGGATCTGCTGCTTCTCTGGATGCCCCGTCTCTGGGAAGTGCTCCCCAGCTTCCTTGGCACCTCTTACCCGTCTCAAGGGCTTACAGTGGGCCTTAGATGATTTTTGCCATTTAGGCCTCAAAATAGCTCTGTGTTATAAGTGCTGTTAATATCCCCGTTTTTAGAAGATGACACGGAGACACAGAGGAGGGAGGGGACCTGTCCAAAGTCACACAGCTGGGAAGCGCTGGGGTCCACTGAAACCAGCCATCTGGCTATAGCGCCCACACGCCTGACTATACTTCTGTCCTCATCCGGACCCTGTCCCACACCCTGTCCCAGACCCCACGTCCCTTCAGCCCCTCCTTATTGACAAGTCCTCCCCTCCTGCCTGGATCCCACTCGCCCACCCTCCAGTCCTGCCCAGGATGTCTGCCCAGGGCCAGTCTCCCCACTCACCGCTAGCTGCTGCACTCCCTTCACAGCTCAGATCTTGAGCAGGTCAGATGCCTCCTCCTCCATGAAGACCTCCATGGCACTCTTCTGAGTCGCACCAGCTTTCTGACCATTCTTACCACATGGAGAATTTTTAGCCATGTAGTGTTTTTATTTGTGCCCCTCCTATCATGTCCTTTTTCAAGCTGTGAGCTCCTGAAGGGCTGGGAGAATGCCCAGGCGCTGGCTGACTCACGCAGTGACCAGCACAGAGCTGTGTTCCCAGCTGTAGCCAATAAACTGCTTGGGGAATGAATGAATGAATGAACGAACACGAGGGAGACAAACCTACTCCTTGCCCCCTCTCTTTGCCCACGACCTCAGAAAGCCCATCCTTGGGCCTTTTCTGCTAGGCACTGCTTGCCTTCTACAAACTACATATTATGCCCAGCGGGGAAAGCGAGCCAACTTGTCCCCCGACTCCTCCTCCTGCTGAGACAACAGCATACAGAGGCCCAAAAGCAAGTTCAGAGGCACCGTCAGGGTCCGCCAAGGGCTGGCTAAGGTACAGTAGAGAGCAGAGCCTGGTTCTTCCAACCCACAAGCTGCACAGAGCCGCAGGGAGCCTGGCAGGGAGAAGAGAGAACCTAATCAGAACAGACAGGGAGGCGGGCCCGGGAAGAGGCTGTTAGCAACAATCGCGCTGATCAGCGTCTCAATTAATCTCCACCTTGGAAACTTCAAAAAAAGAACAAAGCGGACCAGAAAAGATAGAGCAGACTCAAGCCCCGGAGGACAGACAGTGCCTGGGCCTAGTGCTGGGAACGTGTGTGTCTCCTGGGACTCCGCCGCCAGACAGAGCGGGGAGGCAAGCTCAGGCCCCGCCAAGTCTCCCAGGCTCCCTGCGCTCAGGGCTGAGCTGCTTCAGCCAGGTCCAAATTCAGGAGGACAAAGTTGGACAAGAGAAGGGGAAATCTCAACAGACTCTAGAGCAGCCCTAGAGAGTCATGAGGTCGTGGGCTTAAGCAAAGGGACTCAGCTGTCTACTGTCATCTGCCCTAAGACCTGTGCGTCTGGGTGTCTCTAGGGCCACCTGACCAGAGGGAATATGTGCTGGGGGGAGGGGGTGCCGCCAGGGTCCTTGCCCTTAATGTTGTAGGGATGAGGGCTGGCAGGGCAGCCGTGACCATCCTGCCTCCTGTTTTTTGAGGTCACACACAGGCTGCCAAAGCAGGTTCACCCGGGAGGCAGGGAAATTCCACCATTGGGGCACATTTCCAGAGACAGAAAAAGCAATTTTTAAAATATGGGCATTTAGGGCACCTGGGTGGCTCAGTCGGTTAGGGGTCTGACTCTTCTTGATCTCTGCTCAGACCTAATTCTCAGAATCGTGAGTTCGGGCCCCAGGCTGGGCTCCGCACTGCGCATGGTACCTACTTAAAAAATGGGCATTTTGGGGGCGCCTGGGTGGCTCAGTTGTTAATCGTCTGCCTTCGGCTCGGGTCATGATCCCAGGGTCCTGGGATCAAGCCCCTCATCGGGCTCCCTGTGCCATGGGAAGCCTGCTTCTCCCTCTCCCACTGCCCCTGCTTGTGTTCCCTCTCTTGCTGTGTCTGTTAAATAAATAAAATCTAAAAAAAAAAAAAAAATGGACATTTTTGCTTAGGGTATTCAGAATGTTTCTCAAAACATACAATAGCACATCATCATAGAGGGTGCAAGAAGGAGGTTGGTTCTGGCTGGCACAGCTAATTCAATCCCTCCTTCCCCAACCCCTGGCCCTCAGTTTCTCTCTGTGGATCAGGGGAGGTTTGAGCTAGTGGTTTTTGCGCTGTGCTTGGTGGAACCCTGAGGGCTGCCAGAGCCTTCTCAACGACCATGGTATCAAGTCTTTAAGTGCCCAGATGGTGGAAATAGGCTTGGGCAGTGGTGTGCTAATTAAACACACTTTCCAGGGAAAAAAAGCCCTAATTTGTAGCATCTGCTTATTTCCGTGGTGTAAATACTCTCACCGTGGCTGATTTCAAGCTGCCAGCTCACTTTGAAAATTCCTGAAAATTTCACAATTGGCTCTAAAGAGCTGGCTTTGCTTTCAGAAGGGAATCTACTACATAGTAGTTATAACAGCATCCTGAACCTCCCTGGGCCTCAGTTTTCTCTTATGTGAAATGGGACAATAATACTTTCTACCTAATGGGGTTGTAGAGGTTCTTTGAGTATTCAGTGAAGAGTGTGGAAAACACTCATCATCATCCCTGACACATCAGTTATTTATTATTATTATTATTATTACTAGTTTTACCCAGTGGGTTTCCACTCAAGATTTTGTTTGAAGAAAATGTTCCAGTTCCAGCTGTGTTCCACCCCTGCTTACATCTTCTGGGACCTAACTCTCCCTCCCTCCCTCCCTCCCTCTCTCTCTCTCTCTCTCACACACACACCCCCCACCCCAGTTCCTCCGCATCCCTGGTGTCTCTGCTCCATTTTATTAAAGCAGAAAGCGGTGACAATTATTTTCATAATGAACTGGCTCTTCAAATTAATGCCAATTACACTATGCAATCATGATTAAGATTATGCATTAATCAACGGTGCCAACCTACTTATTAGCCTCTTTAAATAACGATCATGAGGAATGTATGGGAAGGGAGAAAACGGAGAGGAGCCAATTGAGTGGGGGAACTGCCTCTAAGTGGGGTGGGATGCTCTCTCCAGAAGCCAAGACCCAAAGCAGCCTTTCTTCCATGAATCAGTACCCTAGCCCATCAGACCCTGAGCTTCCAAAGCTCCTTGATCTGTACAGGCCTCCAACACAAAAGGGGTCACAAAAGGAAAGGGGTCAAGAGGACCCAGTAGGGAGAAGGTAGAAGAACCCTTGACAGTTTATCAATTGATAAGGTTCAGTGCCCCCTTTCCCTTCCTTCAAAAGCATGAAAAGGTAGAGTGTGATTGATATTTCCCCTAGAGTAATGCCGCCCCCATCTTAGGTCAGGTCTCCCAGATGCAGAGCCTAAGGCAGGGATTGAGATGCATGAAGTTGCTAGAGGGGAAGAGAGTTCTTTAGGAAAGCCCTGTCAGGGAATAAGCAAAACAGGGTAGAGACAGGGAGAGGGTAGGCAAAGATGCCGCTTTGGGTAACATCGTGGAGGTGCTAGGGGGGCTCTGGAGCATGCATGCACCACAGAGTTATCCCCACCCTGAAGCCAGGGGACCACCCTTTTGAGCCCCAGTGTGCATGAATTTTCAGTGGCTGCAGACTGCCCCCAGGGTCGAGGTGAGTGGAGTAACCTTCTGGGCAAGGTGGCTCCCTTCAACTGAGAACAATTCTCTAGAGAAAAGGGCAGCCTATGTATGGAAGATTCAGACCCAGTTCTGCTGCATCCAGAACCCACTCTCTGAACCTCTGTTATACCCAAATATTTGTTGCTGGGGTGTCCCAAGACATTCAAACGTTTGGGGTCACCTGGCCCTTGACATGTTCAAGTAGAATGATGCCCATCCTTGCACCAGGTTTGGGGGTGGGGGGGGCAGCCTCTTCCCGGCAGTATCTCTAAGAATGCTCCTGGGTTTCCAGTTTCTCTGAATCTCTGCTTATTCCAACTTGTCTTCTCTCATCCCACCTCCTGCACCTCTTGTCTTCTTTCTGCCCCAGTTCACCCTGTGCTGGGCACTGCCCGCCTGCCTTCACTTTCCCCAAAGAGCACAAGCTGGTGTCCATTTTCTGTGGCTGACTTTACTCAGCATCAGGTCTCCTGTAAGGAAGGGAGGTGACAGCACCGTGCAGTCTCACTGGAAAGTAAGCACCCAGCACCACTGTGCTAACTCGGCCCCTTCCTGCCGTGGAGGATTTCGTACCGGCCTCATCCACCTTTGGCCATGAGTCATAGTCTCCTCCTTTCTCCCTTTTTGGGTTTCTGTCCTACCTATTGCCTTCCTCTTAAGCCCTTCTCCCATCCTCCTCATTCAAAATTCAACATCAGGTCTTTGTATCCTTTGCACAGCAGGTTAGTACTATCAGAGTCTTATCTTCTCCATCCTGGCCCTATGTGACTTTTCCCTTTAAGATAGAGGCTGCCCTTCCCCTAGAAGAGGGGATGAACTACAGCCCACTGGCCCAATCCAGCCAGCCCCCTGTTTCAGTAAGTAAAGTTTTATTGAAACACAGCTGTACCTGTTTGCATACCTACTGTCTATCGCTTTCACGTTACGATGGAAGAGTTGAGTAAACCCATCTGGTCCACAAAGCAAAAAATATTTACTATCTGATCCTTTACAGAAAGTTTGTTGACCCCTGCCCTAGAACGTAGAAGTTTAAAATTCATTTTGTGCTTCTAAATGGCATTCTTTTAAGAATTACCATGAATTGGGGCGCCTGGGTGGCTCAGTCGTTAAGTGTCTGCCTTCGGCTCAGGTCATGATCCCAGGGTCCTGGGATCGAGCCCCGCATCGGTCTCCCTTCTCCGCAGGAAGCCTGCTTCTCCTTCTCCCACTCCCCCTGCTTGTGTTCCCTCTCTCACTGCTTCTCTCTTTGTCAAATAAACAAATAAAATCTTAAAAAAGAATTGCCATGAATTACTCATCACGTGACATGCGTTTTGTTACATTGTTTTCTTTCTTCCTCGTAATGGTCAACCCTTGGAAGTATGTGCCCCATTTTGCAGATGGAGAAACTGAGTCTCAGAGAGATCGAGTAACTTCCCCCAGTGGAAAGAGCTAGGGTTTGGACTGAGGCATAACCGTCCCCAGAGTCTGAGTTGGGAACCTTTCCGCTTTTGCGTCCAAAAGCTGAGCTCCACACATTGGCAGGTTATTGTCTGCTTATTGTCACCCGAGCGTTCCTGGAGGGCAGAAGCCTGGTGCTAACTTCTCTTGATGGGCTAGAACTCAGTGGCAGGTGGGCGTGTGGCAGAGATCGGTCGGTGTCTGTGGAACTGAATGGCATATCGCCTGGGATGGGATCTCAGTGCCTGAGATGTGTCACCACCCTCGTGAACAATCAGCCCCTCTCCTTTCTGCCCCACCTGCCAAGATACGAGAGGCGGGGAAGGAGTGAAGCCCTAGGAAAGGGCTCCTTGTCCCCTGACCTTTGACCCTCATTTAGGCTGGGGATCTACAATGACTGGACTTCTTCCCAGGCTCCCTTAGATAATTTTTTTCATTTTTACATTTTAAAATAGTAAAAAGAATGTGTTTATTGTAAATAACCTGGAAAAATCAAGATAATACAAGGAGCAAGCTAAAAGTATCCATAAACCCCTTCTATCCAGAGATACTCATTGGTCAAATGTTGGTACAAATCTTAACAGTCTTTTTTCTATAAATATAGATAATGTACTTTTAGTTTGATAAATAGATTTCAAACTGTAATATAATTTTGTTGCTTTGGTGGGGTGGAGAACGAGCATTTTCTATATCATTAAGTATTCCTTAAGAGCATTTTTTTTAAAGCTTTTTTCCATATTACCAACGCTCTTGCTCAGTGTAGAGGACTTCAGGAAAAAGCACTAAGCAAAGCAGTCCATTATCATTTTACTTTCTAGAAAGAACCTCTGTTAACATTTTGGTGTATGCCCTTCTGGTATGTCCTTTTTGATTTTAATTGGAATTGCATTAAATTTATAAATTAATTTGAGGAGAACTGACATCTTTACAATACTGAGCCTTCTCTTCCAGGAGAAAGTTATGTCTCTCCATTTATTCAAGCCTTCTTTTATGTCCTCCAGTAAAGTTTTGTAGTTTCCTTGGTATAAGAATTGCACATTTATTGTAAAGTATTTTATGTTTTCGTTGTTGCCTTTGTGAATATGGTCTTTTTCCTTATAATCACTGTTATAGGAATGCTGTATGTTTTTCTGTATTTGTATGCTGGCTCCTTGATGAGCTGTCTGGATTCTGCTACGTTTCCATCTGATTCTCTTGAGTTGTTAAGAAAATAGTAATAAGCGTCTGCAAATAATATTGCATCTCCTTTCTAATTGCACTACCATGATTTGTTCATTTTGTCTTATTTATACAATGATTTTAAAGAATATTTTATTACAGAGGATGTCTGCCATATCCACTTAGGGAGAATGGTATAATGGAGCCCTGTGTACCCACCATCTGGCCCCAGTGACCAGTAACCCATGACCTTTCCTGCCCTATCCGTACCCACTTCACACCCACCCCTCCCCTATGATTTTGAAGCAAATCCCAGATACCATGTCCTGCCATCCTATACCCTGACTCTTAATGCCTGCAAGTTGTTTTGCCATATGGGTGGCTTTTAATATATCGAATAATCTCCTACTTTGGGACATTAAATTGTTTCTATTTTTTCAATATTATGTCAAGAATATCCTTCTATGTAAATGTGTTTATGTATCTCTAACTTACTCTAAATTTATATCCTTAGAAATGCTAAATCCCAGCATTAAATTAAAATCCCTAGAATTACTGGATCATATGGTATTTTGATCATTTATTTTCCTTTAAACACATACACACCATCACAGGATGGCTTTTCTGATTAGAAATATAACACATGTTCACTGCAGAACTTTTGGAAAATACGGAAAAACACAAAGAAGGAAATTAAAGTCACCCATAATCCTGCCACTCAGAGAGAAGCCCTCTTGACATTTTGAGATGCATTCTTCTCCTCTTGTTTTATGCGTGCGCCCAGCATGTGTATGTACCCCCACACAGACTCACATGTGTACACACTACGTGTTACAGATTGTGAACCTGCTGGAGGACGGGTGGGGGGCAGATTGATTTGTTCACTTTTTAAAATACTCACTTGGAAAAAAAATTTTTTTCAAAATGGTGCAAACAACCCAAATACCCATTAACTTGGTGATGAATGGGTAAATAAAATGTGGTACATTGGTAGAAAGTATTATTATTTATCAGTAAAAAGGAATGAAGCACTGCTATGTGCTACAACATGGACAAGGCTCAAAAATATGCTAAGCGAAGGGAGCCAAATGCAGAAGACCACCTACTGCATGATTCCGTTTATATGAAATGTCCAGAAAAGATAAATCTCTAGAGACAGAAAGTAAATTAGTAGTTGCCTGGGGCTGGGGCTGCAAACAGTGATTGACTGTAAACAGGCTCATGGGATCTCACTGAGGTGATGGGAATGTTCAGAATTGTGATGATGCTCACACAATTCCATAAATTGACCCCCAAATCACTGTACACTTAAGATGCATTTTGTGGAATTTCTTAATGTAAATAATACTTCTATGAAGTTGGTTTTTTAAAAGAGTAAAGAAAGTAAACATAAAGCTTCATTTGGAAAATAAAGAAAAGTGCAAAGAACAAAATAAATCTACCACATAGGACCGTTCGCTTATGCTGTTTTGAAACACCTCCTATTTTTCCGTCAATATTAAAGATTCCTCCTTATCTTCCTTCTGTTCTCCCTCTTCTAACGTGGAATCGCACTGCAACTCCAACTTTATAACCTTTGCTTTTCACTTAAAAATATGTCTTGGGTATTTCCCAAATCATTAAATTTTTGCTACTGCATGGAAATATATAGGTTATTACAGTTTATTGACTCTTTCTCTGGTGTTGGACATCCCTAGATCCTCTTCCCCATACATGACTGGTATGTCCACCATTGCTGTCAGAGTCAATTCCCAGAAACTGAAGTATTGAGTCAAGGAGAAGTATTGAGTCAAAGACCTAAGCATTTTTAAGGCTTTGGTATTTTCTGATGGCCACCAGGAAGGCGAGGTATACCAGTTGCCACTTCCACCAACAGTTAAGCAAGTGTCTGTTTCCAAACGCCCTTAGCATGCATTGGTGGTATAGTGGTGAGCATAGCTGCCTTCCAAACGCCCTCAGCAAAGCTGAGTGTTATAAGTTATTTTATGTTTGCCAATGGGATGGGCAAGATGTGGTAAATCTCTGTTGGTTGAAATGGAGTTTATTTGATTTTTAGTGAAGACACACATTTCTTCATATGTTAATAACTCCTTTGTATTATTTTTTTCTTTAGTGACATGCCCATGCTTGCCCTTTGCACATTTTTCTTTTGGAATATTTGTCTTTTTTGTAGACTTCTAAGTGTTTATTTTTATAAAATAAGAACATCAACTTTTATACTGCCAAATATATTACAAATATTTTTCCAAGTTTGATGTTTGCCATTTAATTGTTCATGGTAGTTTTGATATATTATTTCTTGATATAATTTCTGTGGAGTTATCAGCATCTCTCCTATGGTTTCTGACTTTATTATAATGCCTGGAGAGACCTCCGCCACCTCAATATTGTGTAATATTCACCTACATCTTCTTTTTTGGTACTTTTATACTGTTTTCTTTCTTCCTTCCTTCCCTTACTTTCTTGCTATTTAATCTTTAATACATTTGGAACTTACTTTGATATATGGCTAAAGATGGGAATCTAACTTAAATTTTTTCCAAATGATTGAATAATTGTCTCAGCACAATTAATGAATAATTTATATTTTACCTACTGATTGGAAACAGCCACCTTTGTTATGTCTTAAATACTTATCTTTACTTGAATCTCTTTCTGGGGGCTTTTTATCTCATCCCATTTATCTGTCTGTATTTTCATATGCCATTAGGACATGTTTTTAATTATTTTGGCTTTTATGATACGTTTTAAATCCGGCAATGCAGATCACCTGTCATCTCTTTAGGCTGCTATCTCCTGGTTAGTCTTCCTGATGCATTTTAGAGTCATCTTGTCCAGTAAAAGAAAAACCCTTCTGTGATTCTGATTGGAATTGCATTAAACTGAAAAACTAATTTGGAATAAACTGACACCTCTATTCTTGAGCCTAACTGTCGTGGAACATGCCATGTCTCCTTATTGTAATCTGCTGTTACATCTCTCCCTTGTAGTGTTTTTGTCATTTTTAATGCTGAAATTGCATACTTCTTATTTGTTTTCTTATTCTTTATGTAATATTTTTGTTGATCATAGAAAGGAGATCTTTTGCCATTAAGTTTTCTTACTGGTTGTTGCTGACATAAAGAAATGGTATCAATTTGTGCTAACTGGTCATTTAATTCAACCCTCCTGCTCCTGCTACTTCTTAACTAGTTTTTGTGCCTGGGGATTAAGGGTTTGCAGGAAAACATTTATATCATTTGCAAGAATTATTTTTTCTTTCCAAGAGGTGTGTCTCTAAATTCTTTTTCTTATTTTGTTGGTTAATGGTGTGGTGTAAATCTTTACCCCCCCTTTATCTCTTCAATGAGAATGTCTCTAGTGTTCACCATTAGTGTGATATTGAAGGCAGATTTGAGCTAAAGATGCTTCAAGGCAGTAACTTTTCTGGTACTAGTTTATTAAGCATTCTTAACAGCAGTAGATATTGGATTTTATCAAATGTCATTCTACATCTTGTGAGTTGATCATATGTTATTTTTTTCCTTTGAACTATTGATGGAATGGAATGGAATGGAATGATATTCATAGATTTATGTTGAACCACCCTTTCTTTTTATTGAATATAACTGTACCTGGTCATGGTATGTTATCCTTGTAATAGTCTAATAGATTCTACTTCCAGCACTCTATTGAGAATTTTCATAGCAATATTAATAAGTTGGTCATTTTATTTGGCTCTGTTTGTCAGTCTGTGGTGTCAGTCTCTGTTGCTGGCTGAGTGAAATGAACTAGGAGGATCTTCATATTTCTTATGCTCTAGCGCAATTTCCATGCATGGAATTATCTAAGAGAGTATTGAATATTTTGGGGAGAAAAGTCTTGTCCATAAATCCTTCTGAGCCAAGGAACTTTGTTAGCATGCCCTCCCCCTCCCCCAGCACACACGATTTTACCCATCTGTTGCAGGAGGAATCTTTGAGTATGTGGATGGCCCCAACGCCCAGGTCATGAATGCTGAGGAACATGCTTTTCGATTTTCTGCCAACATCATCAACAGGAACAGGACTCTGCTGCCCAACACAACCTTGACCTATGACATCCAGAGGATTCACTTTCATGACAGCTTCGAGGCCACCAAGAAGGGTGAGTATGCAGCCTTGATTGATATCTTCCAGGGGTGGGGACAGAGGGAGCTGCGTTTGCTGTCCAGGGTCCTGAAAATGGGCCCCAGCTCTTGGTGGGCTCGAGGCTTAGAGCCTATGCCGCCTGGTTTGGGGACCTGCCTCATTTCCAGTTCAGTGTAGGCTGTGTCATCCCCCAGGTTGTCCATCAGGAATTTCTAGGCCACTGGCAGGTACCGTGAGGGAATGAAGGGCCATGGGAGGAGGTGGACAATGAGGCCTGAGATGGGGTTGGGGAGGTAGCAATGTAGAGGTCAGCTCATATCCCCAGCACCTTTGAACTGAAGCTGGCACTTTCAAACTTGTTTTTCTTTCATTGAAATCCTACCCAGAGTATCAGTAATTAAAATATGCAACATTTAGTTGCCATAAAAAGACTTACTAAAAAACAATGAAGCTGCTTCTATGGTTAACATAATTTGACCCCAGAGGCTATGGATGACACTTGAAGTTTGACATTAGCCTCAGCATTCAATACATTTCCATATTTTGTTTTAGCTGCACAATAACAGGAAAATTATGTCATAAAAATCAGCTTTAGTAAATCCAGTCAGTTTTCCCCACACCTGGATTTAAAAAAATAAAACAAAACAAACGTTGTGTTACATCCTTCTTTATTAGTGACACATTTACAATAAGCTCCAATGACTGCACAGAAAGGACTGGAGAACTTTATTCCAAAATCCTCAGGGAGAAAAAAAAAAGCAACTTGTCAATACCTGAATGAGCTGCCAGTTTCTAGGGTGGCTTATAGCCCGTTTGAGTATACGCATATGCTCTTTTGTTACTGTTTTTAAAAATATAATGCACACACAACACACACATTTAATTGAAATTAACTTAGAGGCTCAGATCATTCTAGAAATAGCTTCCATATATCCCTAGACTTCCATAGAACTCCATTTAAAAATCTCAGGCCTAAGGAATCTCACTCCCAGGGAAGACAAGATCATCTTTCCTATAATTTGCCATCATAGCCCCTTGCTTTTCTTCTTCAAGGCACTTATCACAATTTGTAGTTAAATAATGGTGTGTGTTTGTTGTGTTTCTCCTTTTCTCCAATACTACTGGAAGGAAGATTCTTGTTAACTGATACAACCCTAGCACCTGAAAGACTGGTGTATAGTAACTGCTCATTGAAATAATTATTGAATGAATCAATGAATGAATGATGTGAGAATGGGGCATGGGAGCCTGAGCATCATTGCTCAGGACCCTTATCTGCTGAGCTTAGAGACAGTGTCATTCATGCATTTTGGGTAGACTGAGGCTCATCCAAAAGATCCCCTTGGTCTTTCTAAGGGGTTCCCAGTAGCTAATCAAGGTCTCCTGGGCTCCCAGGTATAGAACCTGCCAAGTTTCTCCCTGGGGCTGGCTCTGTTTTCCAAAACCCCATTGTGGGTAAACATCTTAGCATAGAAAAGCAGTGTAGCATGAGCTTGGAGCTAGACTGCCTAGCCTTGCACCTTGTCCATTCTGATATTAGTTGTGACCTTGAACAAAATACCTTGTGCTTCAGTTTTGCTCACCTACAAAATAGACACATTTCTGTGAAGTGCCTAGACCAGTGTCTGGCACGTACAAGGTACCATATTGGACTTTGCTCTTATTACATTGGCTGGTTTGCCCTCTACCCGCTGAGCCATCAGTTTAAGGGCCTCACCTACAGGCACTTTCTCCACTGCTGGCCCCTGTCTCGTCTGCCCTGCTCCTTCATGCCTTGTAAGCTGAAGGGCACAGGGTCCCTGACGTTGAGCACGATACCCCTGACATTTTTGATACCCCTGCCCTGAGTCTCAGAGCCAGCCTGCAGACAGACTAGAGGAATCCCACCCTGTTAGCCTCGGAGAGTGGTCCTTTGCTCATCACCCTTCTCCTTGGCCTGCCTTCCTCCCTGCCGGCGTCCTCCCAGCTCTCTCTCTGCATGCCCTGTGGCCAACACTGTACAGTTAGATATCCACCTCCCCACTGAGAGTCCCCTGCTGGCATCCTCTGCCTGGCCTCGTCCAGCTAGAAAGTGACTGAACTCAACCAAAAATGCTCAGTGAAAAGGTGAGGACACAGAACAAACGCCTGGAATCAGAACAGAGGTTTATGTGGGCATGATGACCCCAAAGGGCTAGGCTGGGTATTCTGTCCATTTTTTCTAAAAGTCACTAAAATAATATGACAACTCTTTAGTAGCACACTTGCGAGTCAGCGCGGGGACCTTCCCCAGCCAGCAGTGAGCCCCGGGCAGAACTCCAGAGTCTTCTGAGGCACTTCCTCCAGCGGGAACTTAGAGTTCCACACGATGTGGAACTCCCAGGTAGTGGGTGAGTAGACCTGAGACAGAAACACCCAGCTCTGGAAGTCCAGCCAGACTGGGCCACGTGACCAAAGCCACGCCCCCTCATCCCCCACCACCTGACTTGTTTGCTTAAAACCCCGGCTGCTCTGTCCTGCTGTTCTTTTCCCAAATCATCAGAGCCCATGGGGCCTGTCCAGTCTAGCCCAGATGTGACCTTCTAGCCACACCTGTGCCATTTGCTCCCTTGGCCTCTGGGCTCTAGCCCCACCTGCCATCCTCCAGGTGCCACACTTCCTCCCACCTCCGGGCTTTTGCACCTGCTGTTCTCTTTGTTTCTGATGCCCCTTCCCTGTCCCACCTCTGCATTGCCATTTGTCTAGGTCCTCAGGGGAGCCCTCCCCAAGTCCCCAGATGAGGTCAAGTCTTCACCTCATAAATCTCTGGACTTCTCCTTCACAACCGTGATCCATGGATGCGTGTGTGTGTGTGTGTGTGTGTGTGTGTGTGTGTGTGTGTGTGATTATTGTCCGCATCTTCTGCTAGATTACACGTCTTTTTGCCTCTTCACTGCTGTACTAAAAAACCGTTGTTCTGACTACCAGTGTCATACATACACTGCTCTGCCCATTTCTGAACTTCACATAAATAGAACACCAGTGCATACGTTTTGGCTTTGTGTAGAATATACCCGTGAGATTCATCTATGTTGTTGGATATAACAAAAATCTATTCATTGTTGTATAGTGGTCTGTTACATGAATACACTACAATTTTTAAAACTCAAACGTATTGTTGGACATTCAAGTCGTTTCCATTCGGGCCCAGAGAGTAGAGCTGCTATGAACATTCCTGTAGATATCTTTTGGTGCACAAACGTGCACAGTTTTTTGGTGGGTAGACATGCAGGAGTGGAAGTATGAGGTCACGGATGTCATATGTTCAGCCAGATGGCTTTCCAGAGTCCTGGCACCAGCCCTCTTGGGCGGTTCGCAGCAGTGAGAATCCCTCCACAACATCATGACCACTTGATAAAGTCTGTTTTGTTTCTGGTGGTTCGTGTGGTGGGTATCTCATTGCGGTTTTACTTTGTATTTCCCTGGTGACCAGAGGTCTTGAACATCTTTTCATATGCTCATAGATCATTCAGATCTTCTCTTTCCTTGAGTGATTTTTGAGCCTTTCAATCACCTTTAAAATGGAGCTGCTTGTCATTTTCGTATTGACTTGTAGAGTATTTTATATATGGTGGGTAGGAGTCCTTTGTGGGACTTCCACATTGCATATATCTGCTGCAGATGAGCTTGCCTTTTCCCTGTCTTAGCAACATCTTTTGAGAAACAAAGTTCTTAACTTAAAGAAGTCTGATTTGTCAATATTTTCCATATGGTTAATGGCTTTGTGTTCTATTTTTAACTGTTCTCACGTCATGAAGATTTTCTCCTACGTTCTAGAAGCTCTGTTGTTTTGTCTTTCATGCTTAGCTCTATGACCTGTCTTACACTGATTTTCTCTGTATAGTGGGAGGTAGGGGTTGAGGTTTATTTTTTTCTGCACAGTGTTGGTGAGAGTGAAAACTGGTTGAACTTCTCAGGGAAGTTTGGAAGTGTCCACTAAATCTAAATGTATGCCTGCAAGAGAGTTCCTGTCCACCTTATTGAAAACAGCCAAATGTTACAGGAAATAAAGGTCCATCGACAGGGGAATGGATAGATTGGGGTATAGTTATACAATGGAATTTGAGTTAACAATTAAAAAAAAGAAAAAATTCTTCCCACACAAAACATGGATGAGCATTATGCCTTGCAGGCATAATGTTGCGTGAATGAACAGTGGTCACCTCTGGGAGAGGGAGGAGTATGCAGCAGATATTAACTGGAAAGGGGAAGAGATAACCTTCTTAAGTGTTGGGAATGTTTTGTATTTTGATCCAAGTAGTAGTTACATGGATGCAGTTATATGTAAAATTTCAGAGAAGTCTGTGCTTAAAATTGATGCCTTTTACTATATTGTGTTACATCTCAATTAAAAAAAAAAGCTTAAGAGGCTCTCCTCTCTGCCATCCCTTTCCCTTAATGTCCCTCCGATAGATACTATACCCAAGACAGACCCCTGCTGTGGTTAGAACCACCGTTTTCTGACCCCAGAGGCATTTCTGCGGTTGGATCGTGCTCCCCCTTAGGTACGCTCCATCCCTTTGGGGAATCCCTTGTTCCCATGGTCTTTATTTTTTCTTTTGATCTTTGGTTTTTGAAAACGTATTCCTCTGAAGCATTATTAGGACTCTTCCGGGGGATGACTTTGGGCTTAGTTCTAATTAACCCAATGAGAATGATCAATTCTGCCAGCACAGCCGGATCCAGCCACTTTGGGCCACGTCGGGGGGAGTGGGGAGTGCCCTGCCAGCTCCGTGCAAATTAGGCCTTCCCTCCATGGGAGGCCCAAGAGGCCTTTCCCCATTAAAAGGGACTTTCACTTATTGTCTTTATTTTTAAATGTTTTGTGGAAAATTAAAAGATGGGTGACTGCCAAATGGTGCCTGAGCCAGCAGCCCAGAGAGGTCTGTGTTTTCTTCCAAGCCTGACCAGAGTGGTCCTGGAATCGACCCAGCACCCCCCAGGCTCCTCTGCCTTCACTTAGTCTCTGGGCTGCTCAGTTCCTTTTTTTTAAAGATTTATTTATTTATTTGAGAGAGCGAGAATGAGAGAGAGTACATGAGAGGGGGTAGGGTCAGAGGGAGAAGCAGGCTCCTCGCTGAGCAGGGAGCCCAATGCGGGACTCGATCCCAGGACTCCAAGATCATGACCTGAGCCGAAGGCAGTTGCTTAACCAACTGAGCCACCCAGGCGCCCGCTCAGTTCCTTTTAAGACACAAATTGATTGGGATAATTTTTGCTCTAACTACAATTGCCATGGAAAGGGGGTGAAGGGGGGCTGCATTCAGGCTGTGGACTCCTGCAATGGCTGTGAACCACTGAGTTACTGTAAAATGACCAGAAAATGGATTCCAGATTGAAGCTACAAATAATGTAATTACTGCGGTGTGTGCTCAGGGCTACAAGAGCAAGAGTTGGCTGCTGCCCTGGAAACATCTGGAGATAAAGCTGCAGCTGCTCCTGCCTCTGTAACCCCCGCCCCGGTCCCTCGGGGGCAGTGGCATTCTTCCAGCCTAGGAGATCCTTGGAAGGTGACAGGAACACGGAGGGGACAGAGAAAGGGATGAGGAGAGAGGCCAAAGAGAAGAAATAGGTGGTGGGCAGAACGGATGCTTCCTGTCCCCCAGCCGTGAGATGTAATCACTGCACGAACCCCAGTATGGCCATCATCCCCCTGTCACCACGGCTGTCACCACTACCAACACCAGTGCACCATCCCCACAATTACTGTCGTCACCATCAACAGTGGTATCACCCCCACCCTTCACATCATCCTCATTCCCATCACGGTCACTACCGTCATTGTCACTGCCAGATGGCCACAGCTTCATCATCACCAGTCTCAGTGCCAACATCATTGCCATCATTCCTACCACCATCGCCATGGTCATGACACTGACATCTTCATCATCACCAGTCTCATTGGTGCTATCAAAACTGTTATCACCTCCATTCACACCCTTACCAATGTCACCACCCCTATGATTACCATCGTCCTCATCCTCATCACTGTCATAGTGCTGGGATCTTCATCATCCCCAGCCTCATCAACACCAACATCGTCACCACAGTTACTGTCATCACCATCAAACGGCTATCACCTCCTCTCTCATCAGTGCTTATATCATCATCATTATTCCTACCATCATCACCACCATGACTGTCATGGCAATGACATTTTTATCATCAGCAGTCCCGTCCTCATCCCGCCATTATGCCGCAGTATCAACATTATCATCAGTTCCACCTTCGTCCAGGCCATGGCCATGATCATCAACAGTATGGTCTTCACCCTCACAGCCATCACTGTGGTTACCTTTATCATTGTCTTCACAACTGATGTCAAAATCAAAATTGTCTCCTTCAAGATTGCTCTTAAAATCTTCTGCAGAATCATAACTTGTGTTTGGCCCACTCTGCCTTGCCTCAGCCAAACCAGATACCTAGACCTTGGGCCCGGACAGGGGACCATGATCTAAGAGGTTAGGCTGGGTATAGGGCATAGGAAGTAGTTGCCTGCCTGCCTCCAGGCAAATATCAAAAGAGGAAATCCAAAAGGCAGATTCTTGGAGGTGGTAGTGGAGGGAAGGAAACATACTGGTCATTTGACCAAGTTATCAATCAGAGGGTCCTAGAGGCAAAAGGAAAAAAGGTAGAGATAGGAGGCATAGGATGGAAACCAAGGACATCATAGGACAGCTAGAAGGTTCAAAACAGGGTTAGGAGACAGAGCCTAAGAGAAACTTCTAGATTTTATAGAGCGCCCACAGCTTGAGGGGAGTGGGAGTAACCAGGCCTGGACAGCTGTCACTCACTGTCACTATCTCCTTTGTGTGTATCCAGCCTCCATGGCTACAAAGTGACCCACACGTGGTCTCTTCCTCATGGAGCACCTGCTCTTAGGGGGACGAAGTGCCCAGAGAGGCACTCAACACACCCAGGATGCAGAGGAGCAGCATGAATGAGCAGTGAGTGGACAGGTCAGGACATGGCCTCCTTGGGGCGAGGGCCCTAAAAAGAGAACTTCCCCAAATGGGACAATTTATTAACAAACCCAGGGTTCTATTTTGGAAGCATTTATCATCACTGGGGTTGACCCCACACAGAGGGCTTCTCCAGGCTTGTTGAGTGTAGGGTGACCAGAGCGGGGATAGCAGCACTTCCCTGACTGTAGAAGCACTAGGGAGGTGCCGCTGCCCCACTGTGCATCTTCTCCTGCACCTGACATTGGCCACGAGGGATCCCGGTCACCCAGGAGATGCCCCTAGTTGGCCCTGCTGCCTCCCATCCATGTTCCAGGTGGTTCCAGCAGACTCCTGGCAATAACTAGCTCCCCCACCCCACCCCAGGGTGCTGTATCTTGCACCCAGGCACAAGTGGCATTCTCTGGTGTTCTTGAGGCAAGTACAAAGTTCAGGGACAGCACAGTCCATAATTCCTCCTTGTCCCAGGAGGCAGTAAGGGAGGAGAGGGTGGATGTCCCATGAAGAAGAGAAAAATACCCTGAAGACCACCCACTCTGATCAACTGAAAACCACGCTACATCTCTGGATCCATTGGTACCACCATTGGCCAGGCAAGAGGACCCCTTTCCCTGGGTCTGTGCTTTATGGGGGCTGCCCTTGCTCTCCTCTGGTCAGTGTCTCCTCCCAGGACAAAGGGTCAGTGGGACTAAGGGCACTTGCCTAGCAGAAGCCTGTGCCCTGCCCTTCTAGTCTTTGCTCCAGGTATCTAGAACCCTGAATTTCCTACCCAGTTGGCCCTGAACCCACCCCCAGGCCTGCATGAGCCTCTTCCCTGGGTTGTTCTCCAGAGGGAAAGCCAGACTTCAAGGGTCACACTCCTAAACCCTTTCCAGGGGTGAGCAAAGGGCAGCTGTTTGCAGGGGTATGGACAGAGCTCGGACATAGGGGTGGGGTGTCCACATGGAGAGTGCGGTCCTCCTTATGGTTCAGGGCAGAGCCAGCAGTAAAAGAGAGGGGGCAAGGTGGGAGCTGGTACCACCCCTCCCCACATCTCTGTGTATGGGAAGTCTCCATGCCCACCTGATTTTCCAGTTGTTAGGAAAGTGTATTTGTCAGGGTAGGAGGAAAGGGTGCGTTTTATATAACAGTTTGTTAGCTTGACTTACAACATTTAATATTGAGCCACATAGTGTGTGGGCCTCCATTTATACTCCGGTCTGGGGCCCTGCAAATCTTAAGGGTGGCCTGAGCCGAGTAGGTCATTCCCAGAGGCCGTTGGGGCAGCCAGGACATGTCTGAATCCACCGCCCATCGATGCTTAGGGACTGTGTCTTGTCTCCTCCTACACGCACCATACGTTCCTAAGTGTGCACATGACATCATTCTTGTGGCCGCAGGCTGGTGAGTTTGCTGACACTTTATTGATAGATCGGTTAGGGCTCCTCTGGCTGCAAGTGACAAAACACCAAATCCTAAGTGACTTGAGCAAAAAGAGAACGTATCGGTTCATGTACCCAAGGTCCAAGGTTGCACTTGACCGGGGGCTCTTATTTCCTACTCTCCTTTGGCTCTGCTCACCTGCATAGTGACTCCGTTCCCAGACAAGCACTGCACTTTGTTTGTGAGCACAGGGTGGCTACCACACCTCCAGATCTTCTCTCCCCCAACGTCTCCTTGCAGAGGGAGAGTGCTACCTTCCCGGTGTGAGGTCTCGTGGCTTCCCATTGGCTCTGACTGGTCACATAACCACCCTCCAACCCAGTGACTGGGGCCTGAAGGAGGCCAGTGTCTAAGGCACTGGGAGTGGAAAAGACAGGAGCCCGAAGGAAAATCAGAGACAGTTGCCAGAAGAAAGGGCGAGAGCTCCTGGGGAGCCCTTCCCCTGACTGCCCCTGAAAGGTCCCACTTTAAGGATCTTTCAGGCACAATCCCTACGTGAGCCTGTGCCTGCCCTTTGAGCCCGAGCTGCTCTGGGGCTGCTCGTTCAAAGCTCTGCTGTGCCCACCGGTGTTTGCCCTCCCCAGAAGTATCTGCCGTCTGACCTGCCTGAGCCCCTGGGCCACCCGCAAGAATGCAAACTGAAGGCAGGGAGTCAATACTCATTCACTCAGCAGAGGCTCAGACCAAGTACTGCTTTGAGCACGTTTAGGTACTATTCAGGTAGTCTTTATTGTTGATACAGCCATAAGCAACATAGATCAAGCCCTTGCTGCTTTGTACTTACATTCTAGTGGGAGGAGAAAGTCAACAAATGAACAAGACTTCTGGTGGTCATTTAATAAATAAAGAAAAAAAGCAAGGTATGGGGTTTCGGGAGTCTGGCTGGAGAGGGACTCTTATTATGGGTTGGGCAAGGGATGCTTCTTTAGTAGGACCACATGGATGCAGAGACCTGAGGGAAGGGAAGGAGGGAGTCATGTAGCTACCTGAGCAAAGAGCACTTCAGCTAGAAGGGACAGCAAGTGCAAAGGCCCTGAGGCAGTAGTGTGCTTAGCGTGTTTGAGGAGCATCATGGAAACCAGTGGGGCTTGAGTGCTGTGAGGAAGGGAGAGAAGGATGGGAGATGAAGTCAGGAAAGTGGTGGTGGTGATGGGGACAGGAGTGGGACAGGGGTGGGGAGGAACTGCAGCGAGCAGGGCCTCATCTGTCACCGTAAGGACTTGGGCTTTTAGACCGAGTGAAACTGGAGCCTTTGGAGCAAAGGAGTGATGTCACCACCTGAGGCTGGGAGAGGTAAAAAGTAGGGAGAGTCCCTGAGGAAGCTGGGGCCGGTGAGGACGCTCCGGCAGTAGTGCGAGCAGAGGAGGATGGTGGCAGTGGCAAGAAGTTCTGATTCTGGCACATTCCAAAGGTGACAGAGCAGGATTGGGAAGTGGGATAGGAGAGAATGAGAGGAGTCAAGAGGAAGCCAGGGTTCGGGGCCTAAGCACTGGGATGGTGGAGCTGGTTTACTGAGGAGGGGAGGCTGGAGGAGGAGAGGGGGTTGTGTTTGGGACACGTTCAGTCTGAGATGCATCTTGGACACGCATGTGGTGGTGTCCGGCGAGAGGGGAGATGAGCACCTTGAACTTTGGGGAACAGGCTGGGGCTGGAGGTTTCACAATCGCCACAGTGGTGGTGTTTCATCCTACCTGTTTCTCAGCCTTCCCCCCCACCCCCACCGCCCAGAACAGGGCTGGGTCCAGAACTGGGGGTGCTCAGCACAGTGATGACAGCATCAAAAGTAATCCCCATCTCTGTTTCACGGGCAGTGCTGAGGGTCTCACACGCGTGATCTCGCTCAACCTTCCTATGATCCATGAGGCGGGGCGATTGCAACCCTGGCTTCCAGAGGAGGAAGCCGAGATTCTGAAGGAGCCTCATTCATCTGCCCTCAGAAGGTTCCAGTAGCTGTTCACCCCCGCCTGCCTGACGAGGCCCAGCACTGACCCCCGCGCCTCCCCCCCTCCCCCCTTGCAGCCTGTGACCAGCTGGCCCTGGGAGTGGTGGCGATCTTCGGGCCGTCACAGGGCTCTTGCACCAACGCCGTCCAGTCCATCTGCAATGCCCTGGAGGTGCCCCACATCCAGCTGCGCTGGAAACACCACCCACTGGACAACAAGGACACCTTCTACGTGAACCTCTACCCCGACTACGCCTCCCTCAGCCACGCCATCCTCGACCTGGTCCAGTACCTCAAGTGGCGATCGGCCACCGTGGTCTACGACGACAGTACAGGTGGGTAGCCAGGCCTGGCTGGGCTGAGAGCAGGGGGTGAGAGAGGTAGAGCCCCAGGATCTACTCGCCCAGTGCAGCTGCCCTTGGGGGAGGGTGCACCCTCACACCCGAGCCGAGCAGGTCCCCCGGCCACTCGCCCCTGCGCTCCCTCGCAGCCCTGGGCGCGCCAGCCACTCACCTCTCGCCCGCCCCACACCTTCCCCACACTCCCACCTCCACCCCCCTGTAGCATGCTCATGTCTGCACTCACTCCTGCACAGCCGTGCCCACACCTGCCCCGCTCTCTCAGACTCACATTCCCGTCTGCAGCGAACGTGGGCAGCTCTGAGCCAGCTACGGGCGCAGGCTCTGGACACACAGGGCTGGGGACTGTGCTGACTGTGACACTTACTAGCTGAATAGCACAGAGCTGTTTCCCCTCTTCCTCTTTCTTTCAAAAGATTCAAGTCCCAAGACATTTCTTAGCCTGGCCTCTTAAGAGAGAGTGACCTTGGCAAGTCTCTTAACCCATCTGGCCCTTCTCTGCCCATGTGTCAAGTTAAGATCTATAGCATCCAGCCTGGAAAGAGCCCTCCAGCTCTCTGCAGCCTGTGATTCTATGTCAGCTCTTGATTACCTCCTAATGGGGAGTGGGAATCCTGGGGAGAGAATCCCTCAGAAAAGGTGTCTATTTAACTTGGGATTCTATAAGCATCTATTGCGTTCCTGCTATGCTCACAGTATCAGACAGGAGATGGTGGCGGGCAGAGGCCCCCACCCCCGCTCACTGCCCCCAGCATGAGGTGTCTGCCATTGAGGGGCATGAGTGCCCCGTTCCAGGTGACGGCCAGCGTTTTGGCAGCCCTGTTAGATGATCTGTGTTAGGACACTGCTGGGGAGGATTGTGTGGTTTTGAGCCCGCTTCCTTGCCCAGACCATGAGCCTTGTGGGCCTCCAGGATTTAGAACAGGGCCTGGTACAACCTAGATGTTTTTAAATGCTTGTGGAACTGAACTGAATTGAATTGAATTAAAAATCGAGATGAAATAAATTGTAATTAAATATTGCAGGAAGAGAGTGCCGGGCGCTGGTAAGGGAGAAGAAGGAGGATGTGGCGATCCCATCGTTTTTGGAGGAGTGAATCCTAGCGTAGGGACATGAGCGGGCACCCAGTGGTCACTGGTCATTCCTGGCCACTAGAGCTAAGAATCAAGTGCCGGGTACATACAGTCAGGGCCAAGGCACTCAGGAAGAGGAAGCCCTGCGGCCTTGGCTAATCTGGGCTGACAGAGGAAAAGAGACATGAGCGGGACCTCGAGGATGGACAGACAGACAGAGCGGGCATGAGGGCAGCACCGGCTGCAGGGACAGCGTGAGCAAAAACTGAGGCGGCGGGATCGTGCGTGGCAGCCTCCTCGAGAGCACGGCCTGGCGGGGGGAGAAGATTCAAGTTCGGAAGGTGGGAGCTAAAGGTCAGAGAAACCGAGCGTATCAGGCTGCGCGAGGGCTCCGCTGTCTGGCTTCAGAGTTCACACTTGACCTTGGAAGCAGCCAAGGCGCATTGAGTGTTGTTGAGCAAAGAAGTGGAATAATGAAAGCAGAGTTCCCGAAGGTGACTGTGACGACATCGCACGGGGCGCATGGCAGGGAAAGGACACACTCGGGGGGTGGCCGCCGATGCAGGCAGGGACAGAGGAGGCCGGGATTGGAGGGGCTGCCTGGAAGAGAACTCGGGGCCAGGATGGAAGGGAAGAACTGGACGTGAGAGTGTGTAGCTGAACACAGAACAGTCAGAAGAGACGCTGGTGCGGACCACGGCCCCACAGTCCTGGGGCCTCCGGACTGGAGGGGGTGGGGGCAGAGGCTTTGCAGAGGGTGGATGAGGCTGCTCAGAGCTGATGCTACCTTCTGGAGCTCCCTGCTCTCCAGTGCCTTCGCCCTAACCCTCGATTATTTGCTGGGGTGGCCTGGCATGCCCAGTCGCCTCTGGGTGGACACGCACTCTCCCCCAGCATGATTAGCTTCTCAGAAGGGAAGGGATTCCATCTTCATTTCTTCACCCTTACCAGTGCCTAGAACACCCTTTCTTCCAGGATTTAATTAGAGTTTAATTCAACTTGATTTTCAATTCAGTTCAATTACATTTAAAAACACAGGGGAGTCCAGGATGGAGCCCGTTTGGTCAAGAACACACTGGGTAGTAGGGATTCAGGGTTGGATTCAGTCAAATAGTAAGATGACTTTGATGAGGACTGGTGGGTGGTAAGAGGTGTACTCCCAGAAGCAGACTATTTCAAAGGGACAACTAGTGAGTCCTCAACACCCCCCCCCCCCGAGTGGGAAGCACTTCATAGTGGGCTTTGGGGGCTGTGTGCATTCGGATGTTCTGGCTGGGGTCACAGACAACCCAGTTCCCACTGACTCGAGCAATAGGCACTTCGTTCTCTGAAGGACAAGAAGTCTGAAGAGGGGCCATTCCAGGGCTGGCTTAGCAGCTCAACAGAGTCCGGGGCACTGGGTCAGTATCCCTGCAGTTCTCTTGGTTTTCTCTCTCACGGTCAAAATAGAGCTGCTACAGCTCCAAGCAGCCCATCCTCACGTGCCAACACCCTAGGAAATAGAAGGAAAGAGGCAGGAGCCAAAGAGATTTTTCCTAATGTGACTCCTGCCTCTTATCAAGGAGGAAAATTTGTCTAGAAACCTTCCAGCAGACCGTCCTGGACAGCAGACTGAGTCCGTGCCTACTACCCCAAGCATAGTCAGATAGGAAAGGGAGCGCCCCTGACTGGCTCTTAACCAATCACCAGTCAGCTCTGGGGACTGGCACCAGGCCACCCGAACAAAATCATGGTTCTCTTAGCACGTTAGAAGGGGGCACACCGGTCTCTATAATACTTCTACGTTGATGCTGTGTCTCCAGCCACCCCCCAAAACTTAGTGGCTTCAAATACTACGCATACGTTTAGCTCCCAAGTCTGTGGGCTCACTGATTGGCTGAGCTTGGCCAGGTGGTGGTTCTGGTCTCAGCTGGATCGCTCCCCTGCCCGGGGGTCATTTGACTGTTGGTGGAGATGACCGGCAGCATCAGGCTAGCCCAGGCATATTGTCATGACAGTGGTAGAGGGTGCAAAAGAAGAGACCCAGGGTGCACTTCCGTTTCCACTGTCGAATTGTGGCACGCCTGCTGATACACCATTGGCCAACACAGGTTACGTGCTGGAGCCCAGTGTCCTGAGTGGGGCAGGTCACCTGCCCACAGTTGGAGGTCACTGCAAAGTTACATAGCGAAGGGTGTAGCTACAGGGTGGGGTGAAGAATTCAGGTCATCCCTGAAATCAACTGCAGAGAGAACTCTTTTTAAGTGTGCCTGGGATCCCAGGGGCAAGGATGACTGCGTGATGACATGGAGAGGTCAGTGCCGTTGAGAGTTGTTACAGTTCCCTAGAATCAGGGGGAGCCACAGCCTCATGGAGAAGCATCAGGGTTAGTCAGGAGACAGGAGCAAGAGGAAAGCGTGGGCAAGAGCTTTTTTTGTTCTAGAGCCTTCCATTACTTCATGACCATACGATAGCCTAGATGATAATAGGTGGGATTTGTTAGGTGGGCCTGTCCTCTATGGGGCAGGAAGCAAAACACAGATGTTGGGGTTTGATTGGAGGTTTGGTTGGAGGGATTACAATATGATTTTGTGTACCCACCAAAACACAGGGATGATAGGAATGTAAACAACTTTGATCATTAGTTTGGCACATGATTTCAGGATGCCGGATCATCAGTCAGAGAATATTGCAAATGATTAAATTATAGGAACCAGCAGTGTTTGCCCTGTGACCTTTGACAAGTGGTCACCTTCGTAACCTAATCTGCACACAAAGGCAAATTCATGTCAAGAGTGAAAGGAAGGGTCTTAGAAAAAGCTGAGATGGAGAAAAGGGCTGCAGCCTAAGAGCCAGAAGGTTGGGTCTCGCATCTTGATCCCACAGCTAGCGAGCTGCAGAACCTTGAGGTGGTCACAACCTCTGTGGGCCTCAGTTTCTTTGTCTGTACATTGGAACAAAAGCCCCTAGTCTACATGCCTTCTAGGACGGGGAGATTTTAAATAGGGTAATGAAAGCAGAAGTGCTTTGTAAGTGAAAAGCAGGATTCTAACAACCATGATTCACTGCAGATATTTTGAGAGAGATTGATTAGGGAAGCAGCCAGGAAGGAAGGCTCATCTCGGGCAAGCCAAGAGCCTCGTCCTCTGCTGGGGTGGGCTGAGACGAGCCTCTGGTCTCCTTTGGGAATACACTGATGAGGAGAAGGTCTGACATTTCCTGCTGGAAAATGTGGGTCACTGTGTATTACATGGGGCAATGCACTTGGCTGACAAGAAGACTCTGGTAGCCTCATGCTCCAGCGTGCAGGCTGTCCCTGTCCTCACGTCCTGGATCCCCAAAGCTCACGTGCCTGCTGATGCCGTGCATGACTCTGAACACTGAGCAAGTGGGAGCAAAGTGAAGGCGGGGAGCCTCCCAGGCTAAGAAGTGTGAGTGGGCAGCATCATTCAGCCAACTGAGAATTTCTGGGGTGAGTTAGGGAGGGAGGGTAAGGCTGGTGTGTGTTCCAGAAGAGGCTGTGGCCCCTCTCTCCCTTGCACAGGTCAGCTGATGGCCCCTTCCTCCTCCCTGTCAAGTCTGGTATTGGGAAGCACTGGGGCCCCTGTTAGATCCAGACCACTCCAGGACTCCAGAGCCCTTCGCCAGCCCATACACCTGGGTCTGAGACCTTCCAGGGGGCTGGGGGATCCTGATGCCGGTGGCCGTGGCAAAGCCTGTTTGGGAGCTCCTTGGGAGGCTTAGGTCACAAGGATATATCTCTGTCCTCCTCAGCAGAGGGGAATGATGTACGCCAGATGGCTTTCCTGATGTCCAGCCCTCCAGAATGGGAAGGAGAAGTTGAACAGATCCAGGCATTTGTATCAGAAATGGCTTTGGAAGCCAGAGGCTCTGTTGGAAGGCTCTCAAAGTAGGCAGTCTGTGTGGGGGGACTTTGTCCAGATAGGGGACACGACAATAGTTGATTGCAAGCTTTAATCCAGAGCAAACTGCCTTAACCAAAAAAAGGGGGAGGGAGAGTGGATTTGATTGGCTGCCTTTACTGGCAAGTTTAAGAGTCATTTTAGCTTCAGGTACTGTTTGATCCAGAGGCTCAAATGGGTATCATTCGGACTTATTTGTCCTGACTTCTGCCGTGTTGGAATCCTTCTCCGGTTCTATGTGGTGATGCCTAGATTTGCTTCCTCCCTATTTGGAGGTAAGTGGAAAAGGGTGTATCTCTTACCAGCTGCTCTGGCACCATTTTTGGAAGTCATCTGATAGGACCAACTGGCGTCACCTACCCAGCTCTGAGCCTATCCCTATGCCTAGAGGAATGTGGGTGCTGATTGGCCAGGCTGGGGCCACATGCTGTGCCCTGAGAGCTGGGGATGGACCCCTTCCAAGTCACACAGTCTGAGTATGGGGGAGGAGTTTCTCCCCAAAGGAGAAGCAGAATGCTCTTTGTGGGGCAATGGAGCATGGCTGAGTGGACAGTGCAGTCAGGACACAGACCCTGAGCCCTGAGTGTGGGCGGGCAGCCCAGTGCGACCTGGCCCCTGCTGCCTCAGCCCCTCCCTGAGTGGGGAGGGGTATCGAGGACAGCAAGCAGTCTTGCTCCCAGGCTAAACAGAGGGCAGTCAGCAAGAATGGACCTTGAAATAGCGACGGAAATGAACTTAATTAGACCTAAGTAAGCCATTTGTCTCCAGGAAGTGACATTCAGTTTTCCCTGGAAGTCCCCAGGTTAAGTGGTTTTGCAAAATGCCAAGGTGGAGGATGGATTTTTCAGTGTGGGGAGAAAAAAACAGTAAGTCAATTCAGTTACGGAGATTTGTGTTGTGCATCATCTAAGTGCCAGGCCCCGTGCTAGGGGCTGTGGGGACCCGGCCCATGAGGTTAAGGAGCCCATGGCGGGACGAGGGAGTGAGACAAGGCCAGAGGAGGCTAGTGCTGAGGGAGGAGGCCACTGAGGGGGGAAGGGGTGTCTTGTTTAGACAGAGCAGTAGGGGTAGGCTTCATGGAGGAGGTGGTTGCCCGGAGCCTGGAAAAATCGGTCAGGTTTACTGAGGCAGCCTGCCCTTGGGTTGGTGGCACAGTTCCACTTTGTCTTACACAGTCCAGCGGTTGGTACAGCTGAACCTCGGAGCCTTCACTTTGTGCCCACATCCTGGAGGCAGGTTCCCTGCTTCCCAGTGTCACAGGTGGGGTGATGAAGAGGGGTGCCCTCTGGTCTGGGCTCCGTAAATCTGTAAATGCATTCTAGTTTAGAGGGGAGTGCGTGGGTGTGGGGTCAGTGGGAATTTGCTGTCTGTGCCTACTGTTGAATCTGTATGTGTGTATGTGTGTCTGTGCGTGCACAGGCCTTGATTTACATGTGGAACGAAGCCCAGGCGTGTGTCTGCATCAGCATGCATGCCCCTATAAATATGTGTTTGTATGTGCATACAAATCCATGGGTGTGTGCAGGTGTGTGCAGCCTGGTGCACATGGCTGTACCCGAGCATCCTGGTGCCCGTGTCTGGACCCACGTGGCTGTGTCCACGCACCTGCCCAGAGCTCCGTGGGCCACGCATCCGTGTCTGTGGGTGCGGCCATAGGCCTATGCACACACCCGAGCCCGTGGAGGCCGACAGCTGTGTTTACCTGTGTGCACACGTGTGTCTCTTGCACCCCGGGGCCTCCCAGGGCTCATCCGACTGCAGGAGCTCATCATGGCCCCGTCGAGGTACAACATCCGCCTGAAGATCCGCCAGCTCCCCCTTGACTCCGACGACTCGCGCCCCCTGCTCAAAGAGATGAAGCGGGGCAGGGAATTTCGCATCATCTTCGACTGTAGCCACACCATGGCCGCCCAGATCCTCAAGCAGGTGCGTGAGTGCTGGCCAGCCCGGGGGATGGGGCGATGGAAGGGATGGGCGGGATCTGCCTGCCCCCTCCCCCCACCTCTCACCCCACCAGGAGGTGGCCAGAGCTCAGGTGGAGCCCAGCTCTGTTTCGGTCTGGCGGTTTCTCGGCAGCTGCAGAGTGGACCCAGTGTGGTCTTCAAGGTCTGAGCCAGCGCGAGGGTGGTGTGATGCCAGGGCTGAGCCTAGTCTGGCGCCTGGAGGCTGTTGCATCAGTGCTGAGGCTGCGGGTGGGAGGCTGGGGCTGCCGAGAGGGGCCGGAAGCCGCACAGGACAGAACATTGCAGGGAGTGCTGGGAGGCCTCGGGGTGGCAGGAACAGGCCCAGGGGGGCCTCACTGGCTCTCCGGTGATGCGTTCCCCATAGCCCGCAGAACTTGCTGTTACTCTCTGGCTACTAGGAGGTTTATTGAAGTTCCCCGCACCATCTGCTCGACTCTGCAGTGACTGTGGGGGAGGGAAATGGCTCTCGGTCCTGGATAGGCCTCTGTTCCTTTCCAGACACAGCCCAGCATGGCATGCTAGGGACAAGAGCCGTCTCTGCCAGCTACCTAAGAAATAAACAGCAAAATCGCCCACAACCTTCGTGGAGGGTGCCGCAGCTGAAACCCAAACCATTCACATTTGTGCCAGTGCTTTGTGTAAAAGGCAAATTACATGGTCCCAGAAAGCGTCCCTGGTGATTGAACGAGGCCTTCTGTGGAGCTCTAAGTCATGGCCTTGCGAGATGCAGGTGGTGGGGAGGAGACACAGGCAGTGCAGGGGGCTAGGTGCCGAGCCTGGATAGGAGTGTTCAAGTCCCGGAGGGGCTGGGGGGTTCCCAAGTCCCACCCTCCAGTCGGGCCCTGCAAGGGGTGCCCAGGCGGCCTGGGAGCCAGTGTCTTCCCCCCAGCCTCCCTCACCCCCAGGAGGTTAAAGAGCTCGCTTGGGGGTTTGAATCTCGCTTCTGCCCTTGGGTGTTGTGTGCCCAAGATCAAGGAGCCCCCGTGTCATCCCCTCCTCTGTAGCCACAGCCAGTGATCCCTACCTTAGCCGGTGGCAGAGGATTCTGTTGAGATGAGGCAAGGAGAGAGTGTAGCCCAGTGTCCGGCACTGGGTGTGGGGTATCTGTGGTGTCACTGTGGAGGAGACTTACGCTCCCCAGAGACTCCTCACCCCTCCTCCCTGGGCGACGGCCAGAGCTTAGCGCTTCCCTTTTCTTCCTGGCACGGGTAACAGAGTAACAAAGACAGCCACAACCCTGGCTGGTCACACTGAGGAGTGACCGTGTGCCGGGTACCCGGAGCCCCTCACTTAGCGCCCCCGGAGCAGGTGGCAACGGCTATCATGCCCAGTTTACAGGTGAGGAAACTGAGGCTCACAGGGAAAGGAAGGGGCCTGAGGTCATCCAGCCAGAAAGAGAGAATTTACTCCCACATCTGCCTGACTTGAAAACTTCCAGAGTTAAGGAGACGGTATGCTCCGCTGAACACTGAACTCCGCAAAGGTGATCGCGGCTGCTGACAGAGGTCCGGTCTGAGCGTCTAACTTGCTGATGTGGGTTGTGAATCTCTAAGAGGGCGAGAGAATGAGCGGCACTTTGCAAATGTACCTGACCCCGGGGTATTTCTCCTCCAGAGCACTTAGGGGGCCCGGCATTCTGAAGAACTCTGTGGAAAGTGCATTATGGTTGTTAATATTATAGATTATAGGTTTCTAATAAAATATGTAAATGAAGGTAATGCAGGGTTCGTGATGATACATAGCATAATGTATCATCATAGTAATTGCATAGTAATAATTCCATAGCAGCCGAGCAGCCTGCCTGGTGGTCAGCTGGACCAGGGAAGCCAGGCTGTCTCCACCTCCAGGGAGGCTCAGCCCGAGCAAAGCCTCTCCTCCTCAGGCCTAGCTGGGCTGGGGAGGGCTGGGCTTCCGCACACCTCTCTCTGGAGCCAGGACAGAAGGCAGTCTGGGGCTAACTCCAACAGCATTTCTCTAAGTGTGGCAGGCCTGGAGATGCTCACGGAAAAGCCAGACAACTGGGCCCAGCCTGGCCCTGCGGAATTTGGAATCTTTGCATGCAGAGTATGGCCCAAGATTCTGCATTTTTTTTAAAGATTTTATTCATTTATTTATTTGAGAGAGAGAGACAGTGAGAGAGCATAGGGAGAGGGACAAGCAGACTCTGCTGAGTCGGGAGCCCAATGCGGGGACTCGATCCCAGGACCCCAGGATCCTGATCTGAGCCAAAGGCAGGTGCCTAACTGACTGATCCACCCAGGCGCCCCAAGATTCTGCATTTGAATCTGTCCCGGGTGACTTGGCTGCACACTCCAGTGCAAAACGCACTATCATCTGCTAGCCAGTCATTGTTACTTCGGGGAGGTGGTCTCGAGGACATCCCACTCCAAGTGGCCCACCTCCTCCGAACCCCCGCCAGTCTGGTCCTCCCTGCTGGGGTGCAGATGGGGAGGGGGCTTCTCGGGTACCCCCTGTGGACTGATGATGCTCTGCTCTCCCGCAGGCCATGGCCATGGGCATGATGACCGAATACTACCACTTCATCTTCACCACGCTGGTAACGTACCTCTGGGTCCTGGCACGGGTCAGGGTGGGGTCCCCTCAGAACAAGGTCAGCCAGGTGGGGACCGTTGCGACAGCTGGAGGAGACTCAGGCTGGCCCTGCTTCCTAAGGCTGTAGGTGTGGCCCCAGGCAAGGGCCCAGAGACATCTTCGTGGCCCGCCCACGTTGAGAAATGTCCTCGAGTTGTGACTCAGGGCAGTGAGTCTAGACCTACCTATGTCAACACAAGCCCCTCTGATGAGTAGCCAGTCATTAACCTCCCTGCCTCAGTCTCTTCGTCTGCAAAATGGGTGCGATAATAGCTTCTACCTCCTAGAATTATGAGCTCAGAAAGTACAATGCTGAGAGCAGTGCCTGATTTGTGTGAAGACCGATGCAAGTATTAGCTGCTCTTATTAAGATGACCCTCGGCTCCCAGCCCACACGCTTCCCCACGGATGTCTCAGTCCTCACGCAACAACAGGAAATGCTGCTTTGGATTCCTGCAGCATCCGTGCTGAAGTCTGCCCACTCTCTTGTCAGCTGGGCCAGCCCACCTGCGGGCTCCAGATGGGTCCTGTCCAAACTCAGAGAACATTTAGGGCCATTTCAACCCATTAGGATAATTAGTTGTGGCCTGAAATCAGCAGAATGAAGAGATCCTTGTGCCAAAGGGGCACCCACACCCAGCCTCCCTGCCCTGGAGCAGACGTTCTAGCGCTTCGCTGGGGCCCTGGGTGGACTCTTCCACTCAGCCCGGTTCTGGGGCACTGATTTCCTGGCCATGAAACAGGCTCCCGCTCTCCTCGTCAGCCTTGCTCCAGCCCAACAGGCTTCTGCGTTCCCTCATCCATCTGGCACCCAGGTAACCCTCCTTCCCCAGCGCCTGGGCTCCGGTGAGGGTCTCATGATGCCTGGCACGGAGGCCCCTCCCTCGAGGAGCTCCCATCCTGTGTGGTCCGCACCTCCACGTCTAGCTCCTTCGCAGGTGTGTGCCATCCCAGGCCTGGACATGTGGCCGTGGCACACAGTGGAAGGAGACACCCGGTGTGGAGGGGTTGGCAGAAGGTAATTTGAGGCAGGAAGGCAGATGCTTAAACAGGACCTTGAAGCATCAGTAGGAGTTCACCAAGGAGAGAGAGGAAGAGTATTCTACACAGACGGAACAGCATAACCAAAGGCCAAGAGGCAGGGTAGCTCTTCACTGGAGAGCTGGGGCTGGCTCAATCTGACTGATTGCTAGAGCCCATTACAGTCATCTGCTCCCAAATCCACGTTCAGTGATAGTGCGGAGGTAGCTTGGGAGTCGGCCTTGGTGGAAGGAATATTCATACCACAGAAGTTGGCAAATACTACAAATAAGGGTTTGTAACCTCCCCTCCACCGAGAGCTGGTTACTAAGCATTTACCAGCACACCGCTCTTTCTTCCCCACCCACTGTACTCTGTGCCCTTGGCAGAGCTCCTGATCCAGGGCTCAGATCTGGGCATCTGCTGGGAGTCATGTTGGGAGAAAAGGATTCTGGAAGCTGGTGACTGAGATTGGGCACCTTCTTCCCCAAGTCCCTTCTGGATTTCTACACACCCAAGCTGACTTTTCCATGTCGTGTTATATCCTAGAAAGTCATTGGAGGCTGGAGGATGAGGCCGCCAGATCTCCCATATTCTACCTCTGTTTGGAGCTGCGATCAGGGCAGAGGAGGAAGGCTGGAAAGGTGCAGTGGGGCACATTCATGGGCCCAAGGCCCTGTCCCTGCCATGGCAGCCCTGTCCATCCCATCCTGGGCATCTAGGGTGCTGAGACCAACTTCTGGGCCCTTAGCCCAGTGGCCTGGCTCGACCTTTCAGGCAAAGCTCTAGAGAAGGGACCTCTCTAGTGACCCCATGTTGTTCTCACTGATGCCATTGCCTTCCTGGGGTCAAGATTAGAGGTCTTGGAGGGAAGCTCAGGGCAGGATCCTAGTGTTGTGGGTTGTCCTGCAGCCCTAGACAGGATCCACTTTTCTTACTTTTTCATTTCCTTATTCAGGCATCCATTTACTCACTTCCGGCAACCACGTACAGATGCTCTCAAGGCCCCAGGTTCTGAGCTAGGTGCTTGGGTGGGAGAGAGTATGCAGAGACGGATCCACACAAAGCTCACCAGTTGGCAGGCTTCCTTCATGCATATAAGGATCAAGGACTGTGCCCAATTCACCTGCCCATCTCTGGTGCCCAAAGAGTGCCTGGCATGCAGTAGGTGCTCATTAATGCTTGGATGAGTGAATGACTACCATACAAAGTAGAAGGTAATCCGTGAAGTTATCAACACCCTTGTCATGGCAACAGTTAAGACCTGGTTGGTGCCAGCTGGTGCCAGCCTGCCTGAGTTAGAGTCGAGATCCTTCCACTTCCTGGGCAAGTTATTTCAACCTCTCTGGACCTCCTTTTCCCATCTACAAAATGGCCACAGTGACAGCGCTACCTCATAGCACTGTTAGGCTGAGCGTGCTCTATGTCGAGTGCCTGATGTTTATTGAAGTGGTAGGTAAGAGTTCAGTGGATGAAGTACCTCTTGCTTACGTCTTCCATGTATTCAGCATACGTCATCTCATCCAGAGATTCAGAATGCCTCTCCAAGGGAGGTATGATCTCCCAACTTTACAGCAAAGTAGAAACTGAGGCTTGAGAGGTCACCCAGCAAGAAAGGGGCAGAAGGAGGATTTTTACCAGCTGGAAGCTGTCCAGCTCCGGAGGCCTCTGCTGGGAGCTGTCACGCTGAAAGCCCGCACGAGGCAGTGGCTGCCTCCTCTGGCCACAAGCGGCATCGATGGTCCAGATGCGGTGATTGACACGAATGGGGGGAATGGAGCCTCCACAAATCTCAGCAGGGCCCACTCTTCACGGGTTCCAAAGCCCTTTCTCCACATTGCTGCTTTACCTCTTCACAGGGCAGGGGTTTTGCTCCCCGTTGATAGATGGGCAAACCTGGGACCAGAGAGGTTGAGTGACTTGCCCAGTCTCCCAGCAGATCAGGGGTAGAGGCCTTGGCTCCTGACTGCCGGTCTTGTGCATGGCTGTCCCAGCCCCCTGCCCGTCCTCCTCCCCGTGCCTCTCTGAGGGTCCGGGAGAGTGACTGCCCAGGGAGGCACAACCCTTACACACGAACAGCTCCGCAGTCTGCAAGGGAGTAGGTGTGTCGGCGTGTGTCGGCGGGGAAGGGGTCCACCAGCATCTCTCCCAGCTGCCCCCTCGCCGCCTGCCTGCCCGGGCAGCAGCTGCGTGTCCCTTGGACCCTCCACTCCAGCCCGTGTCCCACTTCGGCCTCGGCTCCACTCCGCGATCCTCCTTCCAGCCTCCGTGGGCTTCAGAGTTTACCTCGTGATCTTGCCTCTTCACGCCCGTTGGTCAGTCAAGGCTGTATTTCGGGAGGCCGGTGGCATCTGGCATTTATTTGCTTCCCTTTCGGAAACCCACGTCACCAATGCTTCGCTGCTAAAAAATTCTCCGAACTGCTGCTTTCACGCAGTAGACATTTTAATTACCCCAGTGGCCATAATCAGCTCCAGCCAGCTTCAAGCCCTTCCCAGATAACCCGCGTTACTCGGCCCCAGCTGAGCCCCTGGTGCATGTCATGTGTAGGTAAAAGCCTGGAGGTGAAAAAAGAATTATAATAAATTAATAGATAAGCAATCACAATTAATGCCACTTCCCAGCAATAACAGTTATATCATGGGAAAGATATTTTCATCTGTCATTCCTTAAGGCAATGTTTTCCGAGCTTCAGCTTCTACCCAGTCAGACCCATGGGGTGCTAATGAATTAGTCTATTATGTTATGCTGAATGTTTCTAAAAGGTCCCTCGTCGATACTGAATTCAGTGTGTCAACATTTGGCATCAAGAACAGCAACTTTTTGCCAAGCGGCAAGGTTGCCCGTGGTTCACTGTGTACGGCGCTTGGGGTCTCCGCCCAGGGCAGCGCGGATACAGAAGCGGAGCTGGACAAAGAGGCCTCTTTAGCAGCTCCCGTCATCCCTGCCCTCGTGTCACAGGAGTGGGGACGCTTGGTGCCGCAAGCCCTACAACACTTTGCGCCCCAGGCTTAGTATGACAGGGAAGGAGGTGACCCCAGCAGTGACACCCCATCACCCCCGCCGGGTTGGAATGGCTGCGGCCACCCCGTGAGTGTCAACAGAACACATGCTATGTCTAGAGACCGGAAGGGCCGATGTCACCAGCCCCCAACCGCCCACCAGGGCCAGGGATGCCACCCTTCGCACTGAGTCCAGTTGGCCTCTGGTCCTAGAGGAGGGTGAACCGAGTCATGGACGCCCTGGGCACGCTGATGCTTTGGCATCTTTCAGGCTTTAGGTAGTAAGTCAGCACTGTATTGGAGAGGAGGCTGGGCCCCATGCTGGGGTGGAGTGAGGGGGGCGTCCCCTGAGGGCAGAGGTCAACTTCTCTTCGATGGCCCTGGCAGTGAGCTCCAGCCCCAAATTCACATTCTCCATCCTACGAAACAAAACTGTTCCACCTCTCCTCACCTGCCTTCTCCAAAGGCGATTTGGGGGAAGATCGCTTGATACTAAAGCAAGCCCCTTAAGGGTCTCACTCTCCCACCCCCCCCCCAAGGCAATTTACCAAACCCTTCCTAGCCTCCAGCTTCACTGAGAGCTCCCCCGAGAGGAGGATGTGAAACACTAGTCTCCCATACCAGGCCCTTCCCAGCGCTGTTTAGGCGCCCCAGAGAGCTACTCGGCTGGCTGACCCTTCTTTCCACTTTGGGTGACAGGGGTGTTTGGCTCAGAGGTTCGGGGGGGAGACAGGCATAGACACTAACAGTTGTTATCAGTGGAGGTGAAAGCCAAGAGGTCCCAGGATGAAAGCAGAAGCCCCTCCGACCCACCCTGTTGTGCATGTGTAAAGGAGTAGTCAGGGGAGGCTTCCCGGAAGAGGTGCCACTTGAATTGAATCTCAGAGAATGGCCCACCCAAGAGGGTTGAGAAGAGAGACAGTCCAGCCAGAGGCTAGAAGATGCGCAAATGCTGGCATAGCGATGAGAAGCTGTGTGATGGGGGCAGGGGCAGGCGTCAGCGAGGAAGGGAGAAGGGGAAAGTGGTTTGGTTCCTGAAACAAACATGGGAGTGGGTGGGAAGAAAAGTGGGGCTGGAGGGCGGTGGAGAGCTTTATAGACTAAACTAAGGAACTTGCACTTCGTTCTGAGAAGGCAGTAAGGATTTATAAACACGGGAGTGACAGGGTTGGATTGATCCTTCCGAGAAACCCCTCTGAATGCTGTGTGGACTGCAGGCTGGTCACGGGACAGGGGGCGCTTGGGAGCTGGACTGCCTGGGTTGGACTCCAATTCTCCACAGGTTAGCTGTGAAGCTTAACCTCTCTGTGACTCAGTTCCTTCCTCCGAAATGGGGTGATAGTAACACCCTCCTTGGATAAGGTGGAAATGAGAATTCAGCGAGTTAATGCACAAAAGGCATTTAGAACGCAGCCTGCTGTTCCAAGGTTCACAGGAGCTCATAGCTGTTAGCTCATCGCGATTGTTCCTATATTGCCAAGACGGATAAGGCAGGAAGGACCCAACGCCTCTCTGCTCCTCTCCTCTGACACCCGGGCATGTCTCTGGGGCCGTATCCCATGACTGTCACAACCTGCTGCCAGATAATATTGGTCAAACACTTATCTATGTCAACCATGCACCAGACGTGCTCTGTGCACATCCATGAACCCACTTCTTCCTCATGACAACCCCCCCCCACCGCTAGGTCCTGTTATCATCGCCTACATTTGGCAGCTGAACCCACCTGAGGTAAGGAGGGTAGATGCACCTGGAACCCAGATGGTCTGGCTTCGCAGTCTGTGCCCCCGAGCTTTGCCGGGGCTGCCTCCGTGCGCCGCGCTCGGGAAGGCGCTGTGGGGAGAGAAGCCTCCTTCTGGGCATGCCCTCCCCACGCCCCTCCGCTCCTCTGATTCCACACGTGTCCCCAGCTCAGCCCCGTCAGGAGTCATGACTTAGATGAGGAGCTTCTCAAATCACAGAGTTGCCAGGCCGCACCTCAGACTCTCCATGGCCTATACTCCCCAAAACAGCTCCAAAGACAGTTCGGGTGCATATCGTGTGTTTGGCAACCACTGGGGCATAAAGCACAGGTATTTTCGAATAAGACAGACGGCGGTGTACCACCCGCTGTCCAAGTGTGTGGGAGGGAAACCCTGGATTTGGAATGCTTCTGATTTCCATGGTGTAAATACTCTCCCCGCAGCTGGTATCAGGCGACCAGTGTGAGGTGACTGGAGGCAGGAAGAAGTGCCAAGTGCTAACAGTTAGCTCCCACAGGCCAGCGCGAGCCAGCTCCAACACCCCACTGAAACAGGCCTGGGTACAAATTTTGCTCTGCCTTTTTTGAGCTTTATGACCTCAGGCAGGTCACCTCATGCCCCTGACCCTGTTTCCTCATCTGTAGAAGGAACACACTGTTAAACAGCTACTCTGCAGGGGTGTCAGGATGGGGTGGTATCCTCCATGTGCAGGGCTGAGGGCAGTACCCACACTCCACTCCCCACTGAGACTGGGGCAGGCACCCTCTGGCCCACTCAGTGAGACCCCCTCATCTGCTGACGACTCCACCTCCTGCTCCCACCCAGCCCCTTCCCCATCCCAGGTCCTGGCCTAGAATTAGCACCCTAGTTGTTTAGGTAAAGCTAGGACTAAATTTTCTTGCCCAGGGTTCAAGCCTGCTCCAGATCTCTCCCCAACATCCTACTCCCTAAACTTTCAAAGAGGAAGCCAACACCATGCATTCCAGAAGGAGCCCATTTTGAGTGTGCAGCAGGAGTAGGAAGAATTTAGCATCAATCGGGAATATGTGAGAGACCAAAGGAAGCCAGCACCATGCGGAAGAGCCGCTCCGTGGGCTCATCATTCCTCGAGCCGCCATCGAGTTCACGGAAGCTTGGACTATTATGGGCTGGGTCTTTTAGTCCCAATGACTGCAGCTGTGCAGAGGACAGTACAGCCCATGGGCTGTCCTGCCTCTCTCCCAGCACAGGATGGAGCATATGAGTTGAGGGACCCAGGAAAAAGGATGGACCAGAGGCTGGGACAGAAGACAGCTTGATGAGGGTAGAGCATAGAAAAGAATAGACAGTTGACCAGGAGGACCTTAGGACTCAGTTTCCCAAACCACTAGTAGGAAGGGGCCAATCTAGATGATCATATGTTTTCCCAAAAAGTAAAAAAGTGACTCATGCAAATGTAGGATGAACATGTGTCAAAGACGTATTCAATTCGTTAACAAGGGAACAGTAGGATGGTACCGCTGGCTCAGAGAGCTTTGGAGGGATTGAATTTTTATTGGGAGGGAAAAACACCGAATAAGACTGCTCAGTTAGTTACAAAATGGATTAATGTCCTGCAAGGGTAATAAGCCACCACAGTGGGTTTTATCTTTTCAACGGGCAACAATCTCCAAGTTTACCCAGAGTCTGGGCTTCAACCAGTAGCTGACGGTGAAGTCAGACCTGGGCGTGTTCTCCCAGAGAATCACACAGTGCAGGGCAGGCCTGGTAAGGGACGCTTCCATACTACATTGAACAGAGATGCTGCTCTCCTTCTGCCTCATTTGCAAGCGTGGCAGTTTTTTGTTTTGTTTTGTTTTGTTTTTTAAAGATCTTATTTATTTATTTGACAGAGAGATAGCAAGAGCAGGAACACAAGCAGGGGGAGTGGGAGAGGTAGAAGCAGGCTTCCCGATGAGCAGGGAGCCCAACGTGGGGCTTAATCCCAGGACTCTGTGATCATGACCTGAGCTGAAGGCAGATGTCCAATGACTGAGCCACACAGGTGCCCCATTGGGGAGTTTTTCTTAACAGGAGGGAGCTCTGCTCTGCTCCTCCTAGGCTACCACCCCCTACCTCTTCAACGCTGCCACTTCTTCCTAGCTTAGCACCTGGCTTCTGCCTCCTTGCCCTACCGGCTCCCCTTGCCCCAGAGCTGGAGCTGCAGAGGGGCTGGTGATGTCAGAGGTGAGGGGAGAGAAGAAGGCAGTGGTATTCCTTGAGTTCCAAGCAGAAAGACTATTCTTTTAATTGAATTATAATTGCCCTACAGTACTATGTTCATTTCAGGGGTACAAGATAGCCAATCAGTATTTTTATACATTACAAAATGATCCCCACAAAAGCTTTGGTTATCTGTCACCATACAAAGTGATTACCGAGCGGTTGACTGCATTCTCTATGCCCATTACATCCCCATGACTTACTTACTTTATAACTGGAAGTTTGTACCTCTTAATCCCCTTGACCTAACTTGCCCATCCCCCCACCCCTCTCCCTTCTGGCATCCACCAGTTTGTTCTCTGTATTTATGAGTTTGTTTTGTTTTTTTAGATTCTATATATAAGTGAAATCCTACAGTATTTGTCTTTCTCTGTCTGACTTCACTTAGCATAATGTCTTCTGGGTCTATCCACAGTGTTACAAAATGGCAGGATGTCCTTCTCTCTTATGACTGAGTTACATTCCTTTGTATATATACACTGCATCTTCTTTATCCGTTCATCTAGTGACAGACACTTGGGCTGCTTCCATATCTTCTCTTGTAAACAATGCTGTAGTGAACATAGGAGTGCACCTTTGTTTTCAAATTAGTTTCTCTGTTTTCTTCAAATAAATACCCAGAAGTGGAATTGCGAGATCATAGGGTAGTTCTGTTTTTAATTCTTTGAGGAGACTCCGTACCATCTTCCAGAGCGGCTACACCGGTTTGCATTCCCACCACCAGCACGCAAGGGTTCCTTCTCCACATCCTCGCCAACACTTGTGATGTCTTTTTGATTTTAGCCATTCTGACAGGTGGGAGGTGATTGCTTCTTGTGGTTTTGATTGGCATTTCCTTGATGATGAGGGATGCTGAGTATCTTTTCAAGTACTTCTCCCTTTCAGCCTGTTCCATTTTGTTGATGGTTTCCTTCACTGTGCAAAAGCTAGAAAACACTATTTTAAAATAGTCTTTTTGGGGGCGGGGGATACAACTCCCTTCAGCTTCCCCTGGAGATGCCCAGGCCCAGTGCTCTTTGTCCTCCCAAAGTGGGCACCCCCGTCATTGGAAATGACCATTATGACCATTATCAAGATCGTCTGATGTTCTGGGCTAGGCCTTTCATGTGAACTGCTGCACCGGTCCTATAAAGGAGGCAAGAGCCCCATTTTGTAGACAAAGAATCCAGCTGAGCCACATGCAGGAGGTCCAGCGGCGAGTCGATGAGGTCAGCCACCAGGTGGAGGGCGTTCCAGCTGATCCCCCGTCTGGTGCTCCTGTGGGTACTTTACCACCGCCGCCGAGCCTCACCTCGTGCAGGGCAGGGCTCTGCAGGGAGTTGCCGCCTTGGGCTCCTGGTGCTCAGAGAAGGGCATGTGGGGCAATGGTGGCCCGAGTGAGGGGTGGCTGGAGTTTACAGCAGGCCACAGCTTTATTTACTTGAGCCTCTTTCTGTCAAGGATCTGTATGCGTTAGACCTGGAGCCCTACCGCTACTCAGGGGTGAACCTGACGGGGTTCCGGATTCTCAACGTGGACAACCCGCACGTCTCGGCCATCGTGGAAAAGTGGTCCATGGAGCGGCTGCAGGCAGCTCCCCGGGCAGAGTCCGGCCTGTTGGACGGCGTGATGATGGTATCCCAGCCAGGCTGGCCCAATCCAGGGGCACCCCTTCCTCGGCAGCCCTCCTTCCCTCTTCTGTCCTCTCTTCCCTACTTCCTCCCTGTCTCTGTCTTCCCTCCCACCACTTCCCTTCCTAAGACCTGCTCTGGATCAGCCAGACCTTAGGCTGGGCCCTGAGAACGCAAGGAATCAGACACAGCCCCACCCCCACCCCCAGAGGAGGCTTGTGAACAGGTTGTTGCAGAGTCTGGGGGTGAGGACCCGTGGGTCCTGGGCACAGAGGACTTTGAGCTGTAACCAGCTGGAGCCTAGGGAGGCAGGAAAGGAGAAGGTGGGACAGGGCCTAGGAGAACAGGAGCGATGGGTTGAGGAAGGAGGGCCTCGAAGGAGAAGGTCTGGACTGCAGAGAGGGTGGGAGCTGGCTGTCTGCCGAACAGCAGGGGCGCCCAAGCCCGACCTTCATGGGGGGCATGGACAGGGTCACCCTGGGCCTTTCCCTTGTCAGGGCCCCATAGGCCTGGTGGGGGAGGGGCAGCAGCTTGGGCTCAGGACCCTCAGGGCTGGGGGGCTGCTCTCAGGCCCTGCGCCCTCCCCTCCAGACTGACGCGGCCTTGCTGTACGACGCCGTCCACATCGTGTCCGTGTGCTACCAGAGGGCCCCGCAGATGACCGTGAACTCCCTGCAGTGCCATCGGCACAAGGCCTGGCGCTTTGGCGGCCGCTTCATGAACTTCATCAAGGAGGCGAGTATGCCCCTGCTGCCACCCCCCAGGGCCTCCTCCCTGGGGGCCTCCGGTGCTGCAGAGCAAAGGCGCGGGTGTGGGAGGCAGGCAGAGTCGATTTCCAGCCCACATGGATCCGGGCACATGGGTTCACATCTCTGAGCTTCCGTTCCCTTGGGTGGAAATGGGCTGGACGGGACCCATCTCACAGGGCGGTTGAGAGGGCCGTGGCCCTGGAGCCTGGGAGGTTCTCCGTGGGCGGTCCGAGTTGTCAGCAGGACCTGCGTGGGCTTCCCAGTGCGGCAGACGAGGGTCTCTGCCCCTGGCTGTGTGACCTTGGGCAAGCTGGAGAAGCTTGCTGAGCCTTGGCTGCCTCATCTGCAAAATGGGGTCCAAAGCGTGCCCCCTGAGAGGGATGCCAGGCAGCTGAGACGAGACCCCTGGGTGGAAAGGGCTCAGGGCAATGGCGGGGCAGTGGAGGCTGGTCGGATAATCAGCCCTCCGAACTCCTCTTCACATCCCGGGTCCTCTGGGCCCTGGCTCTGCTGGCTCCGAGGTGGTTGTGAAGTTCCATCCGTGGGGCTGATTCAGAGGAAACGGGAGCAGAAATCTGTCCTGCTGCGAGATGGCCATTGACACTCACAGTGCCAACTGATAATTCTGAAGGACTCTCCATCATCCTTGTCCTCGTAAGCTGCGGACGGCTCTTCACTGCTCCCATTTTACAGGCTGGGGAAGCTAAGGCCAGGGCCAAGCATCCTGGCGACACCGGGATGAGCTATGCGACTTTGGGTGAGAGGATTAACATTTTGATTCTCAGTTTCCTTGACTGTAAAATGGGCATAAAGAGTACCTGCCTCAGTGTTGTTGAGAAGACGGTGTGCAAACTGTACACGGAGCATCTCGCCCAGGATGTGGGCAGAGTCAAATCCTAGTAAATGGTGGATGAAGAAGGCTCGGGGAGAAGATCGGGGCAGGGTTATCCTGGGTCGGAGGGAGAGACCATGTCCAGGCGACTGCAGGTGCTGTCGAGAGAAGCCCTCAAGGAGGGTTGTAGAATGATCTCTCCGTGGCAACCACACTGGACCAAGGTGAGGCAGGCTACCTTGAGCGTTCAGTTATTCAGCAGCTAGTTATGGGCCTGCTGGGCACCAGGCCCTGGGATCCAGTGGGGCTGAGACGGACGAGCCCCTGCGTTCACCAAGCTCACAGCCCAGGGAGGGAGCAGACATGAATCGAGTCCTCGCATTCAGGGATGTAATCCCACGTGCAAAGGAAGGCAGCTCCAGGGGGGTTTATAGCAAAGAGACCCACCACCTTACATGCAGCAGACAGGGTGGCTTTCCCCAAGGGCTGACGTCCCCCTTGCTGCTTGGGAAGGGCGCTAAAAGGAATGGGGATGGGACATGGTCTGTAGAGTTTGACGCTCGTGCCTGTGGAGCTCGTCTCTGCCTCTCCCAGCTGTGTGGCTTCACACGTGTTCCTAGTCAGCCCCGAGCATCCGTTTCCTCACCTGGCAAACACCTTCTTGCCATCGTGGTGATGGAAGCATGAAGTCCTTGGCACCAGCTCCCCTCACGCCCAGAAGGGGCTCCATCTGGTGTCAGTGGTGTTGGCAGAAGAGGACCATGATGGTCCCTTCTCATCCAGCCCCTCAAAACTGCAGAGGAAGGCTGATTGTCCAGTGCCCTGAGCAGGCCTGGTTAGCCTGGGAGATCACCCGCTTGTCTCCTGGGAGCGCTGAGGCCTGACTCCTAGCCCCTGGTGCCTCCTTCCTGGGCAGGCCTCTGACGGAGGGGCCAGAGGCCCTTCTGAGGGGGTCAGTGACCCAAGCCACAACCCCGGGCCCCTTAGGAGCCACACAAAAATGCCTTTGAAGCTTCACCTATTTATTTATTTTATTTATTTATTTTTAAAGATTTTATTTATTTATTTGACAGAGAGAGACACAGCGAGAGAGGGAACACAAGCAGGGGGAGTGAAAGAGGGAGAAGCAGGCTTCCCGCTGAGCAGGGAGCCCGATCGGGGCTTGATCCCAGGACCCTGGGATCCTGACCTGAGCCGAAGGCAGACGCTTAACGACTGAGCCACCCAGGCGCCCCTGAAGCTTCACCTATTTTTTAGCTGTGTGACCTTCGACAAGCTGCTGAACCTCTCTGCGCCTCTGGTCTGCCTCTATACTCTGGAGATTTTCCTAGGGCTGTTGCAGGACGAAGCGAGTTAGGGTGTGTGTGAGCACTTAGGCCAGAGCCGAGCGCAGAGCAGATGCCCAAGAGAGGGGTACCGTTATGTTGTCTCTGTCGTCACGACTGCCATCACTGTGGCTTCTTGTTCGCTGGTGGATTTCCAGCTAACGAGTATCCCTGGGCCACATAGCTTCAGGAACCCTCACCCTGCTCACCCCTCACCCCTTGGAATTTTTGAGGCTCAGTCTGCAGCCCTGAGGGGAGCAGGTTTGTCACTGCCCACACCAGAGGAAGGGGCCCCTTTCTCCCTCTCGGGGCTGACCGGCCCGCTTTGGTGTACCTCCTCTTTCCGGGCCGCCGGCCCAGTGAGTGGCCCTCAGCACTCATGCTCTTTACAGCACCCCTTCAGGGACATCTTCGTGACACCTGCACCTTAGGGCGGTGGACACGGAGGCCCAGAGCAGCCACGTGGCTTGCCCACAGTGCCACAGCTGCCCGAGCCTGGGACCCGAGTGCCCTGCTTGAGCCCAGCACACCGTCTTCCCTCAGACCATTTCCGAGTTGCCCGTCTCCCCCATCTGACTGCGTGACAGTAAATCATTTAAAGACTTGGCATTTCCGAGAGGAGCTGGAAAATACCAGGCCGGAGTTCAGAGCGTGTGAAGCATCTTTCATTTAGCGAGTCTGGAGCGGTGGCTGGAAGGGGCGGGCAGGCCGGGAAATGTCACGGGGAGGGGCTGTCCCCGGCTCCCTGCCCTGCCCTGGCCCTGCCCACCCACCCGGGGCCCACAGGCAGTCCGGGCCCCTGCTGGCATTTGCTTCCTCTGTAGCTGACAAGGGGGAAGGCTTGGCTCCGAATGAAGGCTTGAAGGCATCTGCTGTGATTTCCCCTGGGGGCCAGGAGAGAGCCTGAGGGTACAGAGGAGGGGGAGCTGGCCAGAGCTGAGCCTTTCTGTGAAGCCATAAACAGTGGTCTTCACCTTCTCTGATCTTTTCATCTCTCTCCCCAACCCCGTTTCCGGCCCCCTGGGCTGTAGAAGCCTCTCCCACAGAACTTGGTCGTGGTGAGGCCAAGCTCTTCAGCTCTGTTCCTGCAGACCGGGCTTCGTCCCTGCACCACCATGATACAGGATTTGTATATGGCTCAGCCCCTCTTTGAGCCTCAATGTCTATGACCCTAAAATGGGGGCGACAGTGACACCCACCTGGCAGGATTGTCATGAGACAAAATCAGTGCATTCAGGGAAGGAGGTTAGCCTTCTATGACAGGATTTCTACTGAGGCCTCGGGCCCTGGCCCAAGTGACCAGCCCTAGTCCAAGGGAGCTCCATGGAAGGAAGCAACAAAGGAGTACTAATAATATAGACCACTTAGTCAGGGCGGTGTAGGCCAGGCACTTGCTAAACACTTTTTACATCCTTTTTAACACTTTTTTAACACTGAGGAAACAGGTCATTTTCCCCTTCCCGAAGCTCGGAGAGGTTAGATGATCACTTTCTGTCCAACTCCTTTTAACAGCCTCCCGGACCCCTTCCAGGCCTCACCCCTCTGCCTGAGTTAGTCTACCTAGCTGCTCCCCCCTGCACACTTCCCACGATGCCTTAGAGCTGCCCAAGTGTTTGGAGAGCCCCTCGGGTGTCACTGTGGCCTCCAGGGATCCATGATCCCATGAACTTGGGTGCCACACTGTGAGTGTAAACATGAGTGTCGGTGGCGTTGGGCCAGGGAGAGGCCCCGGAACCTTTTTCAGAACCTCCAGGGGATCCTGACCCCAGTGTGCCAAAGCAAGGACCGCGATATTCAGGCCTCCCCCGTCCACATGCTCTGGCGCCCCCTTCCCCAACCCTGTCAGCCCGCAGCTCCCCCTGGTTCCCAAGGACTCCAGGTTTGTTCTCCCAGACTCAGAAAGCTGGTGGCATTGGGGCGTTCACCTGGGTGCCCGTGGCCTCCTACCTCCACGGAGGAGGGAGAGAAAGGGCATAGCTCCAGCCCGGGTGCTGGGACCCTGGGACCCGAGCGGCAGGGTGGGCTCTCATCCACTTGGTGAGCTTGGGGGATGTGCTGGCCCCAGGGGGGCCTGCCTCCTTGTCTGTGAAATGGGGATGGCGACCTCACCTGCCTCCCCCCCCCCCCCCCCCCCCGCCAGGGCGGCAGGTTACATGCTCGGAGCAGCGGGAAGTACTGGGGGCCTCTGGGCCCCCAGGAAGGGTATCTTCTAGAAAGGAGTTGGCAAATCTTTTCTGCCACAGGCGGGAGAGTGACTATTTAGGCTTTGTGGGCCAGATGGTCTCTTTGTAACTATTCACGCCCGCAGGCACTGGGCCAGAGAAGCCAAAGACACTAAGTAAACACATGGGTGTGACCGCGTTCTCATCCACTGTTCACAGAAACAGGCCGCAGGGGAGTTGGGGTCGCCAGCCGTGGATTGCCCATCCCTGATCTGGAAGAGTGGGGCTCTTCTCAGCTCGGGTCCGGGGTATTCTCTGAACCCCGGCCTTTCTGTGCTAGCCATGTTAATGGCAATAAAAGATCACAAAAGCTGGCATTTGTTCAGAGCTCGGGTATGTACCGTGCACCATCCTAAGTATTTTATGGGATTTATCTCATTCCACCCTCGTGGCATTTTGGTACTATTACAAACTCCATTTTGTAGAGGAGGAACCTGAGACAGAGAGGTGAAGTGGAATCCCCCAGGTGGCACGGCTAACTGCGGTTGGACCCGGGCCTTCTGACCCCCACGTTCTTAACCACGACCCCGTGGAGCCGGGCTGGCGGCGGCGGTGGGGTAGCTTCTCTGTCTCCTCCGGCTCTCCTCCAAACATCTGGTCTTCCAGCCAGGGCTGGCTTGGCCCCTTGGCTTTTCCGCCTCCGCGCAGGTCTCGCCTGCCCCAGGCCGCCCGCCTGCCTTCTTGCCCCTCTCTGGGGACCCGCCACGGGCTCCCCCGCCTCATGGCTTCAAGGCGGGGGCTCAGTTGAGTGCATCTGAGATCGATGTTGTACACGAGAAGGTGCAAATGTAATGCTGGCTAAAGAGCATAATAGAATTTATGGAAATCGCTGGCTCGCACCACAGCCCGTGCAATGATGGAGGTGATTATTAATTAATCATAGTCTTGGGGGAACAGTATCAGTGCAAAGAGTAATTAAAATGAAGCATTGTACAGTTGTACCGAATGATGATTTATGAGCCCGAGGAATTGCCGCTCTGCCCTCTCCCTTCCGGCAGGCTCAATGGGAAGGATTAACTGGACGGATTGTTTTCAACAAAACCAGTGGCTTACGGACAGATTTTGATCTGGACATCATCAGCCTGAAGGAGGATGGCCTGGAGAAGGTACGTGGGCTCAGGAGAGGGAGGGACAAGACCTCGGGGGCTTGACATGCCCTGGCATGGCCTGTGCCTTGGTCCTTTGGAGAACATGAAGGCATGGTCGGGCTGGAGGGGTGCAGAACCCAGTGGCCTGGCCGTGGCCGACACCCAAACTGTCACTCTGTGAGCAAGGGCCACTGGAGATGCTTAACCTGGGAAAAGTAATGAAAGGCTCAGGGGGCAGAAAGACAGACCTGACTTTGGGTAACAGAAACTTCCAACAACGAGGGGGTGCCTACCTGGGAAGTAATGAGCTCACTGTCACTGGAGGCATTTAAGCAAAGATTAAGCAACATGGTTGCTTGTCTGGGAACTGGAGTTGGTTCTTATCCTTGGAGAGAGGTTGAAGCACATGGATTCTGAAATCCCCCCTCTTGGTTTCTAAGTCCTCAGTGATTCCAGGGGGTTTGGATGAGGATAGCAGGCCCTTTGGGGGCTGGGGCCTCCATCTGGCCACCAGCAAATGTTTGTAATGAGGCCAGTTCTGCTCTCTGGGAATAGTCCACATATTCTGTCGAGTCAGGCTGCTGGGCTGAGGAGATTCAACATTAGCCCCTAATTCTGCACATCCTTGGGGCCTTTGGGCCAGGGGCTCGGCCCCCCCGCCCCTCACACCAGGGCATCTGTCCCGCCCTGGGAATGGGGTGTACGAAGTGCAGGGAGCAAAAGCCCGGAGAAGAAGGGGCTGGCCCTGAGGTCTCTGGGCCTTCAGGATACCCTGATTACTCTCCTGTCCACCCCTGTCTACCCTGGGTCGGGCCTCTCCCTTGCATGATTTTAGCACCCAGCCCTGGCTTCTTCACCTCCACTCCTGAGCCTCCGGCCATCCTGAGTGTATACACACACACATACACACACGCATGCACACACACACACATGCACACACACATGCATGCATGCACGCAAAGCTTCCCAGCGCACAGCCCTACCCCGCTCCGCTGGTGCCCATGGTCCCCCAGCACCGAGTGAAGCTCCAGCCTCTCACCTGAGCCTTTATGGCTCTCCAAGAAATAACCCAGCCTGCCTTTCCAGACCCAGCCTCCATGGCCCCCAAAACATTCCCCACGGCCCAGCCATGCCCACTCCCTCGAGCCCTCCTTTGCCGACGTGGTCACCCTGGTTGTAGGAGTGGCCTCTGGCTCCCGGGTTCGCTCCCTCAGGCACACACTTGGCTCTGGCTGGGTTGTACCTTGTGGCCAAGTTGACTCCATTCACTTCTGAGTTTCCCCACAGACTCCCGGGGACCCCGGGCAGGGGTGTCCAGGGAAACCCCACCTTTCCTCTGCCACTCTTTCGTGCCACATACAGCATCAGCCCCTTAGGGACGGGTTGTGGCTTCTGCTCCTAAGATCAGGGAGACGAGCTGGTCCAACCTCCTCACGGTACGAGTCCTCGAGGAGCAGTCTCCTGGCTCCCGTTTAAACCCGGCAGCGCAGGGGGGCCCTTCCTGGTCCACCAGCATTGCTGCAGTGGGATCCACTCAAGTGGCGTCTCATTTTTGCTCTCTCAGCTGTCGGTCTCTGGGGCTGGCCTAAAATTCCAAGGGTGGCAATTAGCCGCACGTACACCACGGCGGCGATGCACTCCCGGGCCCGCAGCAGACCTCAGGAGTGGGTCACGAGAGCACTCCCCATCTGAGCCCATCACAGCAGCCTTCTCCCAACCAAGGACAGGGTGCCTAGAGCCAACACCCAGGGAAAGCCTTCCTACTGTCCCGGGACGAAGGCTGACCTGCACCCTCCGGAGGCTCCTGCTTGCAGCCACCTGGAGCGTGAGCAGACAGCCTCTGCAGAGCTCGGGCCTCCTCGGTCCTGACTGTCCTCACATCCCCAGGGCACCTGGGGCCTAGCAGGGCGCATGCAGCTGGAAGTCCATAGATGCTTGCAGGGGCCAGGGTTTCAGCTGCTCAGGAACCGCTGGACAGATGTCTGTGGGCCCTCCGGGTGGGCTGCTGGGGACCCTCGTGAGCTCGGCCCACTTGAGAGAAGGACCTCTGACACCGTCTGCATGTCTCTCCTCTGGGCTCGGGGGTCTGCACAGACAGAAATCCTGCCTGGAGAGGGTGCTAAGCCCAAACACAGCCACCCTGCCTCTTGTCTCGTGGCTTCTGTTTGCTAAGCCGGGTCACACTGATCCCGCCAGCTCCCGCCGGGGGCTCTGGGAGGATTAGGGCAGAATTACCCAGGCATAATTACATGGCTCCCTGCTATCAGCTTTGCGCAGCTCTCTGAATGGGATGTTTGCGTTCGGCCTCTCTGTTTAATTGATTAAGTTTCCTGAGTGCCCCCCAGCTAGGCCAAGGACAGAGTGGGCATGCCAAAACCTTCCTTGAGGGAGAGGACCCGAGAGGGGGGTGGAGCTGGGCAGCAGTGGACCTTCACGAGGCCCCGGGTGTTAGAAGGATTGGTAAACTGGATCTTCCCCGGCCTCCTCCAGCTTTGGGCCTGATAGCAACAAGCACACTGTGGGGACACAGATGATGCCACCTTGGCCACCCTATCTGCCAACTTTAGAAGTAAAACTGCAAAGCTAACTGCTTTCAAACCCAGCGGCCCTCAGGGAGGGCCCTCCTCTCTGGTCTTCTACCCCCAAAACAGCTACAAAGACCAGCTCCTGCCCAGGGAGCCTTCCTGCAGGTGACATGTCTCCTCCGCTGTAACCCATTCTGCAAATGCTTAGTGAACATCTCCCTTGCTCCAGGCCCTGCCCTGGGCTGTGGAGGGTGCATGGCCCCGGGAGGTGGCACCAGAGCGGAGACCCAGTGAGTGAGCAGCTGGGTGCCCAGCCTCTTCCCCAGGAAGAGGGGGGCCCACCAGGCTCAGAGTGCCTCTGCCCCAAGACCCCTGATTTCCTAGTGCACCTGCTCCACCCCTGGCTGAGCTGAGGTCCCTGGACTGTCTTTACGCTCACCTTCTCCTCTGCATTTTCCCCACCAGCTGTGCTGGGGTTGCCAGCAAGGGGGAGGTGGCAGAATTCTGGAGACTCGACACCTTGGGCCCTCCTCCCAGAAGAGAGGCAACAGGGTTGTCCGAAAGGTTAGCTCACAGCATGTTAGCTGTGATGATGCTCCCGAGGAAGGGGAATGAGTGAATGGTCTTGTTGGTGTGGAGAAAAGATGGAAAGACTGGGGGTTCAGCCCCTGTTTTCTGTCTGTCTGTCCATCCAGGTTGGTGTGTGGAGTCCTGCGGAGGGGCTCAACATCACGGAGGTCGCCAAAGGCCGAGGCCCTAATGTCACTGACTCTCTGACAAACAGGTCGCTCATCGTCACCACCGTGCTGGTAAGAACCTGCAGCCCCGGAGGAGGGATGGTGTGAGCCGGGGACGGGCTGGAAGGACCCAGACCGGGCACCTCTCGGGGCTACTTCGAGACTGGAAGATGGGGGGCGGGTGTGGAAACATGGAGGGTCCCTCAGAAAGCCCTCAGTCACTGGAACAGAGCAACTTGCCCGTGGTCATAGGCCAAAGACCACAGCGGGTGGCTGTCAGCGGCCTTTTCCCAAAGACAGAGTGGGCTGGTCCTCATGCCTGTGTGAGATCTGCTTGGAGGCCCATCTGCAGAGGCCTGTGTGTTTGCATTTCCCCCCACCCACCCACACACCCCTGAGTCCAAGTACGAACCACGATGGGGTAGATGGAAGGAGGTTAACCTGCCCTCTGCCCCAGGACTCAGGCCCCACCTCTTCACCTCAGTTCCCAGGGAAAAGGCCCTTCTCGCTGGTACCCCCAGCTGTGGTGGGCGCTCTGGCCACACCCAGAGAGCCCAGAGGTTCTGTGGGGAGCCCACACATGCCACAGTCCACAGTGCCCATCCGGAGAGCTCTCCTCCATGATCACTCTACCTGCCACCTCCCTCCATTCCCCAGGACTGAATAGCGCCAAGGAGTGGCTCTTGGCATCTCCCAGGCTCTTTGCATCTTGGAGCTCAGGATGGGCAGAAAGACACACCCACACCACTGGCCTCTTAACTGGCCAGTGCTGTGGCCCCTCCGCATGCACCAGCCCTTCCTGGAAGGCCTCCAGGGTGTTCAGAGACACAGCACTGCTCTTGGGGACCCAAGCTGGGCCATGCGGAGGAGAGGCAGCCTGATCACCACCCAATAACTTCAGACCAAAGACCTTTGGAGGACAATTCGGTCAGCTTCTCCTTATAATTAAGCTCATACAATACAATAAATGCAATACGAATAAAGCAAATCCTGTACAGAGCAGAGGGCTCAGCCTGGTTTGGAGTGTTCCGACCAAGTAAGGCTGCCTGGGATGGAATCAGAGAGTAGGGCTGGGCACCCGGCTGTGGGCCCTTCCACGGCGCTGGGGTATGGTTTCCCCACCTGCTTCCCACCGGGGGCAGCTCAGCTGGGCCCCACGGAATGGTCCTTTGCCCTCCCTCTCGTGTGACTCACCCGACAGATGCTTGACGGCGGGTGGTGGACACCCCAGCACCTGCAGCCCGTGGGTCTCATCCCCAGTGTCCAAGGTTGTAACCACTGAGAGGATCCACGTGAAAGGAGCCTTAACAGTGGTTCTGGATGTACTGCCGACGGAGCCAGGGTGGGGGGGCTGGGGAGACACCTGCCCCCCCCAGGTTGGGGCATGAACCCCCCCCACCCCCGAGCACCTCCCCCAACACCATACATCCTGCCTGCCTTTATTGATCAGATTTTTGTGAACTAAAAAAAAAAATAGAAAAATCAGACTGCTGAGGCCAGTAAGTCAAAAGATTTCATCAGGAACGGGAAAAATTGTAAAAAAAAAAAAACAACTAAAAAAGATTAAAAAGAAATAAACAAAAAAGAGCAAAGGAATTAAAGACTGATGAGCAACTGAAGGGATATTGATGTGGATGCAAATAGAAAAGTAGAGAGTTGAAAAGAAACAAAAAAGTTAAAGGGAAAATAATGATGAGAAAAATGAAAATAAAGCAAGAGATGAAAAGGGAAACCATCAAGGAAGACGAAAAATTAAAATAAATAATTAACAGCTCCAGCTAGACAAGGTAAAAAATGTAAAACCAAAATGTCAGAAAGCAAGAGGATAAAAGTGTGACAAAGCTAAAATATAAAAGGGTAAAAATAAAATAATAAAAAGGTGGTAAAAGATTAAAAACAGAGCTGCATAAAATGTGAGCTATAAATAAAACACTTTGCACAAGACGAGATTAACAAAGGTAAAACTAGTGCGCTCGGAGAGATTAGGAAGAAGGGTGATGACGTGGGCCCAGATGATTCAGCCACAAAACAATGCCCTCAAGTGAGTGGCAGGGTAGACGTAATATGCCAGAAGGATACGGGATACACACACCTTTAAAGACCATGGGTATGCATTTTATTAAAATGGCAGCAGCCTGATTTCAAGGGCATAAAACCCTTCTGCAAAGGTGCTCGGGATTTGTTTATACCGCAGAGGCAGGATCCAGCAGACATCCTATGCCCTTCTTGAAGCTTCTTGGTCAACACTCGCAGCTTCTTGCAAAGGTCCAGACCTGATGCACTCAGTCACTTGATGGAAGTCCCACTCGCAGCTTCCGGCTGGCTCTCAGGCACCCCTGGGGATAGGGGAGGAGAGAAACCCCCTTGGCGCACGGCCTGCACAAAGCTCCATCTGTCCCACTGCCTCTCATCTGGGCAAACACTAGCTCAGCAGCAGTGTGACCGGGATGCAGGGGCAAGACTGT